>NC_089819.1:36785721-36955721 GCF_029633855.1 Hoplias malabaricus | reverse complement strand
AATAGATGCCCAATGGGCCTAAAAAGGCCAGGAGGCCGCTATTTGAGTATGGGGGATATAGAATGAACGCTGATATATATAGAATGATCATGGCCAAGGACTTCCGAACCATTCTGGAGGATCATGTGCATTCAATGGTTCAAACATTGTATCCTGAAGGCGATTCCGTGTATCAGGATGACAATGCACGAATACACACAGCAAGACTGGTGAAAGATTGGTCTGATAAACACGAAAGTGAAGTTGAACATCTCCCATGGCCTGCATATATATATAAATAACTGTTATATACAATGTGCTTTTTTTTTTTAGTCCAGAGCTTTTAACTAAAGCTGAAGAGCTTGACCGTTCGAGGTAGATGAAACTTGTAGTAGAAAATGTTTTATTTGTGACAGTGAGTCATTATTTTCTACAAAGAAAAAAAATAAAAACTGAAAGAAAATAAAAACTGTTTAGGAGATATTGATCCAGTATATCAGACGAGTGCTGAGTGTAATGAAAAACAGTAGAAGATTAAGGCCGTGATTTTCGTCAGAGGAAGAGTAAGAAGACATTGACATTGCTGACCTATATGGTAACAAAATATAGTAGAGCTCCAGGATATTTTATTCTGTCTGAATTGGGAACTGCAAAATAAACACAATGTGAAACACAAAAGTGAAACACAATGGCGCTGGCAAACTAAGTATTAGCAGTTAAAAATCTGGACATGGTGAAGTCTTCCACAGAATTCACTCTCCCATAGCACTGAAAAATAAGGTGGATACAGTCTGAGATGGGTCTTACATCCACATAATCTTGTACTCCACTGGAACTGCATTACACATCCATGAATAAACATTACACACACATTGCAAAGACATTACAAACAGCTGTAAACAATAAGCACCCAGTCCCCAAGAGGACACAGCAGGAAGGAGATATGAGCTACTGCCTGTTTGCTGTTAACACACACAGGTCACAGTATGTGTTTGTGTATAGCATATGTGGGATTGTAGGTGTTTTATGTTTTTATCTATATCCTGTGTCTCTCTCTGTGTGTGTGTGTGTGTGTGTGTGTGTGTGTGTGTGTGTATGTGTGTGTGTGTGTGCGAGAGACATTAAATTGGGCACTCTCCATGGTCAATGCCAAGAGTCACAAAAGCCCCCATTGGCCAGTGGAACAGTGGTATCTCCATCCAACACTTTCAAGGCGACTTGGAGTGGTCTTTGTAAACAGAACTAATCATCCAACATCAGTTCCTGACCTCATTACACATGTGGCTAAATGACAACAAATCCTCACATAAATGTCTCTATACTGAACGTGAATTAGAGCTCACTAGATAAGGATTTGAAGAACACACTGTGATTTTAGGGAAGACTGGGTTTGACGGTGAATTCCTTAGGAGTTGTGTAATGCTGAGTGTCTGAAAGGAGCATTATTACAGTGGAAGATAAACAGAAGTTCTGACAGCGTGGAGATGTGAGGATAAGAAGAAGAAGCAGTGTATGTATTGTGGCAGTGATGCGTTTTGAGGATGTCACAATACAAGCTTCATTTTTCACTTCAATTTTCTCAAGGAAAAAATATCTGGACCTGATTTCCATAACATTTTTAACTGCTGTAAATTTCAAATAATTGTTTACATTCATCTTTAATTAGAATCTTATGGCAAACTTTAGTGCCTCTCACATTTTACTGTGAAAATCCACTGACATTTGTGAACAACCTAACGAATGTTCTGTATCTTTAAAAGGACTGTCCATTCATAGTTATACCTTTTAGGGGGCTTTACACCCCCTTAAAAGTTCTTTAGCTTGCCCAAATAAGCTGTCCCTTAAAAATATGGAATTGTCCTATATTTTGACACTAAAAGATGTGTTCTGTATTGAACTGATAGAGGAAGATATTTGTTTAATATTTCTGAAAATAAATAAATTCACAACGTTGGGTAACTCTTCATCTGTTTGCATGCTGTAAAAAAGGTCTGGCACACAGCACTGGTTTGGTAAATAGGAAAGGAACTAAGCCTTTTGGTCCAACATTGCTCTGTGTTTTGCTGGTTGAGCCATGGCTCAAAAAAGCCTTGAGGTGTTTGGACGGTGGAAAGACTTCAGAATGTTGAAAAGCAGGAAAAGAGTTGAGGATGTTGTTCTATTCCTGCTCTATAGACGTGTATAATTTATTTACTTAATTTGGAACTAACTCTGACTGGTAGCTTTCCATGAATGTAAATGCATACTGAAAGTGCTACAAAACTAAACAGCTTGAGTTACAAATTAGATTGTCTGGTAATTTAAACAGAGAAAAAAAAACTTAGATTAGTTAGACTTCAACCATGAACAAGGTACAGTTGATTTCCTACTTAAATGTACCGTACTGCATTAAAAGAGATTCTGAATGAAAACCAACACAAGGGGGATTTTGTTTTGCTGTGAGAACAGTAGTTTTCCAGAATAGTTTATGTTGCTTTTTAAAACAGATGTGGTTTAACCTTCTTGCCAATGTCTGTTTTGTTGACTTGGGAGTTGTTCGCGGTACAGACCTGGCTAAAATGAAACTAAAATCTGGCTTTCAAACATGTAATTTGAAGAAGGTTGGGGTTGAGGGGGCCTTCTGACATATTGTGCTCAGAAAACACTTTAGCTTTAATGAAGCTTGAATTAATGAAATTTAGCTAGCTATCTAACAGTCTGTATTTGTAGTAATCCATATAAAGGACAATTGGAAAACAATGGAATTTAATTCAGTGCAGCACTCTTTTTTGTTGTTGTTGTTTTGCTGTTATAACAGAAAGAAGTCAGCTTTAGACAAGCAACTAACTTGTAAACCGCAAGTGTTTAAGCACAATGTTAGAGCCACAGTCCCTGAGGAAGAAAGAGCAAATATCTCTTCATTTTCTGATGCGGCGAGACATACAAGACAAGCTGCCCAAAGTAGGTGGTTTATAGGTTTGTCAGCACCAAAGGTCACCATGTCCAATTTCAAGGGTCAGCTAGAGGAGTATAAAACCCTCAGACTATATGGATCTGTGTTCTCTGAGGTCATTTATCTCCATCCAATACTTTTGGGATGCTCTGGACTGGTGCCATCATCACATGACCTCACTAATATTTATTTGGAAGAATGAAATTAAATCCTTGCAGCAAATGTTCAAATACTTGTTTAAAGCAATCCCAGAACAGCATTTGGATAAAAGGCTGGGAAGAATGGCTAACATCTGGAACATTTGATATACACTTAAGCAAATTTCCTTATGTTTTAGGGTGGTCCACACAATTCCTGCCACACCAACACGCCCCAGCATAAAATGTTTTAACACGTCTCTTTAAAATTTATCGCCATCCACTAATAATTTCCACACAGTAATTAGTGCTGACACTGGAACAACAGAACACTAACCCGTATTAGCTTGCAATACAGTTAAAGTGGGAAAGGTATCCTCATAGGATTGTCCAGCGGCAACCAAAACACAATTAAAGCTAACCCATTAGTGCAGCTTTCATGCTAATTTAATTTAAAAATCCCACTGCACCTGGTGACTGACCTGAGTAGGCAGTGGAGGCCAGATGCAGTGGATTTTGCTTGGAGAGAGTGTTTCGGAGCCATTAAGCGGCTTTCAAAGTGGTACAGTGGTATTTTATTCAGAGCTTATGGCTGCCTGCTCCATTCTGGTGTGCGATTGCAGTCTAATCTAAAACATCTGAAACCCAGTGCAGTTCACACATCAGCCCCATGCACACGCCCCATGTTGGGCATAATTTAAATACATGGAGATGCCTCAGCCATCTGAGGACAGGGAGTGAACTCTTTTGGGTGTGTAGGATGGCCCTCCCTCACCACTGTCAACATAATAGTATTTTACAGAGCCAGTGTAATAGAAACAGCTATCAGTGTTCTCCTCCAAGCATGTTGAGCCATCCAGTGATACACTGGCAGCAGTACAATGTAATGACTGGCAGTAAATAGGGACAGACCTATACACCTGAAATTGAAATTGACATTGAAAAAAATTGAAATCCAAAAAAACAAACAAACAAAAACTGTTTACTATTTGCTTTTACTGATACTGGCTCAAATAATTTTTTTTTTTTTTTTTGCTTTTTTCAACTTGTGCTGGTTACAGTACTGGGGTTCATTTAAGCTTTTCCCAATCATTTTTCAGCCAGTGAACTTTCTTGTCCTCCTTCATAAAGTCTCAGAAGGAACCACATGATACAGCCTATTAGGCACCAAATAGCCCCGCAAATAGTCACCTAACCCCCCTCTGCTCCCCACCCGCTGGGATTTCTGCCTGCCTCTCTAAGTGTGTGCATACCTATTTCCCCTAGTGCAATTGTGTGTGTGTGTGTGTGTGTGTGTGTGTGTGTTCACTGCTAAGGAACAGTTCAATGCACAGACAGTTTCACTGCACAGCTGTACAATGACAGTAATAGCACTTTTTTTAAACTTAAAGTGTTTGATTCATTAGTTAGCACCATGTATAAAAGAGATTCCATTTCACAGTGTAAAGTTTGTACTACTTCAGGGTTATCTTCAACCATGGTCTGACCAGTCCAAAGAATCTCAGTCATGGCCCTGCCTGTAGAGGACCTCAGAACAGTGTTGTTGAGGTGAATACCCAGGTATTTACATTCCCTTACTATCTCTATGTCCAGCCCCTGAATGTTCACAGGTGTGTTTTGTGGCATGTCTTTCAGATATCAATCACCAGCTCCGTTGTCTTACTGTGATTAATAAAATCAAATCAATTCATTGTCATGCAAGCCGTTTACAGAGTACAGTACATAGTGAATGAAGCAAGATTCCTCTAGGACCAAGTTGCTTCAATAAACAACTCACACAGACTACATAAAGTGCACCAGCTGGTTAAGCTCACACCAGGTGACAAAGTCTTTAATGACCTTCCTATATTGCTGTTCATTCAGGTATTTCCACAGAAGGTAACTGTCCTTGTGATGAACTAGGCTGGCCCAACACATCACCATCCCTCTAAAGCACCTCATCAAAGACACTTCTCTTATATAGACTTGAACAATTAAGAATTGGAAACTGATACTTACCTGTGTCCTCTTAGGAGTGGCAGCGTGGGTCACCCAGCTTTTATAGTCCTGAGTGGACTAGGGTAAATAGCTGGTGCAGGGGGATCCAATGAACCTGTAAAAAGTAAAACATGAATTAATACATTTTGTTATATAATTTAATGACTATACTTACCTATAAAATCTGGGAATATAGGCATGCATTAAGTTCTAACTGGTTCTAAGAATATTTGACTGTGTGTATATTTGAATGTTTTGAAAGTATACCCCGAGTGTTTTGGTTTAGTCCAGGGCAGGGCTAATGGGGTATATAAAGGGGGTTGAATGCGAGGAAAAAAAAGGAGAGAGAAAGAGGAAAGGATCCTGTCCATTGTCATAGTTCTGCGTAAACTGAGTTATTTGAGTGGGATAATTAAAAAAAAAAATAGTGGTAGCCTTGATCTACTGTAATTAGATCTTCCTCCTAGTATAAGTGTAATTAATGTATATATTTTGTAAATAGGCGGCATGGTGGCGCAGCATGTAGTGTTGCAGTCACACAGCTCCAGGGACCTGGAGGGTGTGGGTTCGAATCCCACTCCGGGAGACTGTCTGTGAGGAGTTGGTGTGTTCTCCTCATGTCTGCATGGGTTTCCTCTGGGTGCTCCGGTTTCCTCCCACAGTCCAAAAACACACGTTGGTAGGTGGATTGGCGACTCAAAAGTGAATGTGTGTGTCTGTGTTGCCCTGTGAAGGACCAGCGCCCCCTCCAGGGTGTATTCCTACCTTGCGCCCAATGATTCCAGGTAGGCTCTGGACCCACTGTGACCCTGAACTGGATAAGCGGTTACAGATAATGAATGAATTTTGTAAACAGCGTTTGGTTTCTTTTTTTTTTTTTTTGGTGTGTGGGGGGGGGGGGGGGGGTATTACAATAAATCACACACTTTTGGGTAAATTCCATTGCTGATTCTGTAGCAACTTTTTCTACCTACAAGATGCTTCCAGGAAAGGTACCCCCCAGACTGCCCAACCCACATTACCACATCAATGTTGTGTCTGAGGACCAATGTGTACCTGTGTGGATATAAATAAAATGGAGAGGGCACTGTACATTACGGGCCTCACTTACTGCAGGCCACCATACTAGACACCTGTCCTGAAACCTGACATATTGTGTTTTGTCATGTTTTGCAATGTCAAAGAACAAGACCTTCACTCAGGGTTCTCAAGGCGTGGAAGGGATCTATGCAGAATGACTACAACCTCTACACTGGTTTGGTACGCAGCTTTGTAGCTGCAGTGCAAAACTCAAGAAATATTTCCAACCCTATATATGTTAGATTGACTAAATTTGAGGTAATAAATGAAAATTGAGTATGTTTAAATCAGCACTGGAAAGCTGACCTTAGAACAGTTATGCAGCCTCAATCAGACTGATGTATGATAACTGCAAGCATATGTGGTGGTGAAGGACTAAAGGGGCAATAAATGTCTCTTCCATACGAGTCTCATAAAATAAAGACCTGAATTTGGAATTGTCCATGACCAAACTGAGAGATTAGTGGATCTAAATTAGAACAGAAACATGGTTTAAACACAAAAAAAATATACTGAGGAGTGATGCTGAAAGCCATCCAAGCACCTGCAGAACTCCTACTCAAAACCATGACATCACATAAAGATGAATGAACCTTTAAATGGGCTGTGCTCCCATAGGTACACAGGGCTAGGCTAACTTAGGCAGATAGAGAGACAGGGAGCATGTGTGGACAAGCTCACCAGATGAACTCAGATCCACAACAGAAAATTGAAGAGCTTTCCAAACATTGTCAAAATCAGACTGGACAACTTTAGAGAAGGAGGAACCATCTGTCAACAGTGTGATACTATTTGAAGCAATTTAGACATGTAGTTTTGCTAACTGTCCATTACAATAAAAAACTTCATTTGTATAGCACATTTCATTCATATAGTTCAGTTCAAATAATTTCACATAAGGTTAAAATGAAAATCAAGCAATGGAGCTAGCTCTAATAAAAACTTATGACACAATCCATCTCCTAGGGCATTACTGCAAACCACATTTTTACCATTACCTACAGGTTTTTATGTTCTGTGGGATGTTAGCAGTAATTTTTAGCAGTTAGCATTCAACTACATTTGTACTATATAACTTATCATTATATTATTACATGGTTCTCGTATTTAGAACACCAATACGAGTATTGACACTTTTAGCACAACACCAATCTTAGCAGTTAATTTTCAGTATATACCATAATGTTAGCATTCAGAGCACAATTACATTAGCTATAAGTCACTTTTTAGCATGTAGCAATAAAGCTAGAAAATATTAGTTTTTCATACTGTGAGAAAACACTTTAGCACAATCAAATCAGCTCAGGAAATTGTGTTGAGAAACAAAGCATGGAGCAAGGTACTGGGTGAGGTAAAACTGAAGAAGCAACTGTAAGTCAGTCATAATGTCTTGACTGAGCAACTACTGGGGTAAGAGGAGGAGGAACGTTTGTGAATACAATTAAGATATACAATTTTAGAACACGTTTGCTAAAAAACAATACATTACAATGGTTACTAACAGAAAATCCTTATCATCGCTGTCCAACAAAAAAACATGTATTTTCATTTTTGCAGATTATTAGTTTACTACATCATTTGAACACAACAGTGTCCTTCACATTGTGTGAAAATTTCACGATGAATGGACAAGTAGAAATGCTCCACAATTACTTCCATTGACTTGAAAGTTAAGAAGGTTTTTTCCTTCTCCCGCAAATCTAATATTTTGGAGATACGTACATGTTTTTCACTGGATAGTGATAATGTTTTCACAAAGAGTGACACAAGGAACAACTCAAGGGTATATACATGGGGTAAATCAAACTGAAGGCAATTTGAAACCAGGGCAATCAAGCCCTCCCAGATGCCAGACAAGACAAGAGAAAAAAAACAAAAACAGAAACAAAAGCACATGGACAGGGGTGAAACAAAGCAAGAGAGGGCAGGCTTTTATCGTTATGTTACTTGGAAGGTGGGAATACATTTATGCTATTTTTCAAACTTCTTCAAATTTCAGGCATTAGACAAAAACTGCCAGCTTGGAACAGAGCCACAAACCCAGGGCATGGAGCTGTATGATAGTGACACTATCTGTTGCATCACCGTCCAGCCCCATAACTTTAAACAAGGTGTAATAAATTTTTCCTACACTGAGGTCAGCAAGATGCTAAAAGTAGAACAATCCCATAGAATAGACCGAAAAATAGGAAGTCTGAACTTTATTATAACACTAACCAGCACGCCAGATGGACATATAAAAACCTCCTGCAAGGATCAGGAGAATAAGAAGAGTTGCTTAGTTCATTGACAAAGTCAACTTAAAATTTAAACTTCCAATTCCACCCCAACAGGTCTCTTGTGTTTAGAAGGTGCAAAATCCAAAACTGTGGTCCAAGGAACTGAGTAAGCCAACCATGCTTCCTCTATATGAAATCACTCCCAGTGTATCACTGGGATACTTGGCAAACAATTTTCCATGAAAAAAGAATTGTCACTAAACCTACCATTTAATAATTTCAGTGAAAATAGACCTCATTTGGGTCCCATTAAATACATCATCAGTGTGACCACAGTCTACAGCACCAAGCATGAGTCAGGACAGGAGACTCTGCCTGCTCTCCGTTTGTCTCTGTTTTTACTCTCTCACATTCTCTCTCTCTCTCTCTCTCTCTCTCTCAATCTATCTCTCTGTTCTCATTCCTTGTCTCAGTTTTTCTTTTTTTCTCATTCTCTTTCTATCCATCTTCCTCTCTCCTATTTATTTCTGTTCCCCCCTCTCTTTTCTGTTTTTGTTATATAAAGACCAAGAGGAAAAAACGCAGAGTTTCAGACTGAAATGTCTGAGCTCACACAGAGAGAAGATCCAGCTGTAGCTTTAGTGACAGGTTGATTGGCTGAGTTTTTCCTGAAAATATACCACACACACACATTGGAACTTGGCTTGAGCTTCTTATTGCACTGTCTACTGCAATGCTTGTTCTAGAAATTAGCAAACATTCAAAGCCTTGGCTATCCTTTCTATTTGTATTTGTTTCTACTGTTCTTAAGGAATTCTTCAGTTTGAGTCTTAATTCCTCTGTGTTTCTTCCTGTTTTTAGGTAATTTTGCCCAATGAGTCTTGGTTATTGTCAGTTTTTTTCTAGAGCTCCATAGGAGTTCTCCAGTTTCCAAGAGCCTTGGTTCCTTGTAGTGCTCCTTGCTCATGTTGTAGGGAGTTTACCTTTTAAAACTTGGTCCTTGTCAAAAAATTTTCTCATGTATTAAGGGTGTTATTTTTTTTGATTATTGTTTACTCTCAGTATTTCTTCCTTACATTTTCTTTTTTCATTTTGCTCATAAAAGAAACACTGTGAGAATCCAAGACATTCTCAGATCAAGAAAAAAGAACCACAGCGAAAAACCAAGAGGGAAATCAAACTGTTCCTTTATGTGCTTCAGCATAATATAGCTATAACATTGACCAGAGACCACAGCCCTTTTGTGTGTGTGTCTGTGTGTGTGTGTGTGTGTGTGTGTGTGTGTGTGTGTGTGTGTGTGTGTGTGTGTGTGTGTGTGTGTGTGTGTGTGCGTGGTTGTTCTGTCATTTTACTCCCTGATTTCTGGCCAGTGGTCAGTTTCAGGTTTGATTCAGTGGAGGTAAATTAAACTTTTTATTATTAATAAGATGTGTATGTATTTGTGTCATTTCTAGCACTATGGTGACTTGTTTGTGTTATAAAATTGTATGGAAATATTTTGGACAAAAGACCAAAAATAAGGTCTGAGAGAGCAGAAAACAGAACAGGAGAGAGAAAGAGAGAGAGAGAGCTAGATAGAGCTTAGGAAGTGTGTAAGAGAAGATTTGTTCACTTGCTCTGACAAACTGCACGTCACCATCCGTGCATTATCAACTCATCTAACTGATAGCACTTTTCACACACAGAACATAGGTCTCTGTCTCTCTCTCTCTCTCTCTCTCTCTCTCTCTCTAACTCACACGCACACACACACACACACTGAATTCTGCTCCATTATATATTCCCATCCTGACCATGTGCGTTCACAGCTAAAAACAACAAACATTTCTCTAAGGGTAAATGGAGTTAGGCATATGCACACACATGCACACACACAGAAAATTAGCTGGAACTCTCGGGAATATGGTATAAATTCACATATAAATTATTTTCTACATTTTTAATTTTTACCTTTTCATCTCTATCTTTATCTCTCCCTATGCTCTGTTCCCTCATTTTCTTTATTGCTCGCTCTCTCTGTTCTTTCCTTACACTTTCTCTCTTTTGCTCTCACTCTTTTCTCTGTCTCTCTCTGATAAAAGCCTGCTCAGTGTTTGAGTGGACCCTTAAGGTCAAGGACTGGGCCTCTATTAAATGCTGGCCAATGTCTCACTCCTAAGCAGTTTAACAGACAGAACAACATAATTTGTGCAGTCAGAGTGCTTTATAGGATAGTGCTTGCAGTCCTGTGTTTAATGTAGATGCAAACTACGTGGCCAAAAGGTTTTTGGACAGGTTCGTCCTGTGTTTCTTCATTACCAAAGGGAACTACTGAGCAGTTTGTTCCCCTTTGTTGCAATAACTTCTACTCTCCTATGAAGGCTGTTGGAACTGAATTGACTTTCTTAAAGTATGGAATGGTGCTCCATCACTACTAATGTATCAAATGGTGCTCCACTTAAGTAATGTTGGGGGCTTTATACTCCTCTACATGACACTACGCATTGTGCACGGTGAACCTAGGCTCGTGTGCAGCTGCTCAGAGCTATGTTTGCACAGTTGAATCCCTGTCTTAGCAGTAAGTGGAGCTTAAAATACCTGAATTCAACCATTGATACTTTACTTGTTTCTGGTTGAAGTCTTTAGTTCCTGAAGATCTTTGGGAGTCATTTTGGATTTATGAGCAACAATTAAAATAGGTATAAACATGTTTTCATGCACCTCCTCAGCACTGAAGGCACCTCCGTATGGTTCTCCTAGAATGAGGTTTCTGTTCAGATTTACTGAGCCAATATTTCATCACCTAAAGCTGTACTGTTTTTTGACACATTGCCTATAATATAGTATAAGTTTCGCATTCATATGAGTTCTTTGGAAAATCATACTTCAGCCCTGTTGCTATTCCCTCCTACTACTCTAAAGCATCCAGTGTTGATTTTGTTAATGAGAAATGAAGAAAATATTTATTGAGGGCCTATTTTTCACAGTGAAAATTAGAAGACGAGAATTATTATGTAAAGCTTCTGGACTTTTTCTCAACGATTAAAAATGACGTGTTATTTCTGAATCCAAAATAGAAATTCACAGGGAAATTAAATAGGAAAATGCTCCATCTGCTAACTGTTGCCAAGGCAACGAGAGGTGAGTTCATCTTTCCCGTTTCCCTCTGCCTCCTTCTCTCTTTCTCTTTCTCTGTCTGTACATGACTCTGAACCACACTCTGGTTTTGGATGTTAATGTGTTTCTAAATGTAACATACATTTATTTTATATAAAATAAAGTTAATTTTTTATGATAGTTAGTAATAAATAATACCTCTAAAATAGTAACCTTTTTAAAAAATGACATGACAAAATTTATTTATTATTTATTTATTTATTTAATGTTCTAATACTTTGCCAAAAGATTTCATCAACTAAAGCTATGTCAAAGTCAACTGCCAAAATCTAAGTCAATTGCCAAAATTAACACTGTATCTATGTTTTTGAGAAAGGAGTGAGGATAAACAAAAGTGTGAGGCCTTGTCTCTTTGTGAGCAATGATGGTGGTGCAGTAAATCATGGTGGGGGAGAGAGACTCCCTGGCACTGTCTACATAATGTGTGTAAGTGTGTGTGTTTCCGATGGATGCTCCAACCTGTCATGGTCGCTTTTCTTCTATTATGTATCTGTCAGGTTATGTCGACTGGTTTCCCAAGCAGACACATACTTGGCATAGTAGAAGAGAGTTCAGCATTGAGCAGACCTTTCTCACAGATCCTCTTGAAAAATTAATTGTTTTGATGTTGTTTAAAAAAAAAAAAATGAGCCTATTGTGTCCTGTCCAGACTCAAAGGGTGTGACTTGAAACGAATTCCACATGAATACTGAGAGAAACCAGCAGTAAGCAATATGAATAGATAAAAGAAACAGGGCACACAATGGGGTAAGCACTTGATGGAACCCTTTAACCAACCTCTCTTTTTTAATAGCCTTATACCCTCCTGCTTCACACACATACATTAACACACCACCACCACCACCAACAACAATCTTTTGAACACTTGCTCATAGAAACTGTCTTCTGAAATTGGGGGCTTTAATATGTTTGCCTGATTTTGCTTCATCTGTGAGGGCTTTACAGAAGATCTTGAGAACATTGCTATGAGAATGTGATTGCATTCAACCATAAAAAAAAAAACATTCAGGAGGTCAGGTACTGATGTTGGATGATGAGTTATGACAGTCCACGTTATTCAAAAAGGTATTGGAATAAGCTCTGTCACTCCAAAGAAAGCAGTTAGACTGCTCTGCAATGTAGTACTGGATGTCTTTCGACCATTTAGCTGTGACCTGGATCAAACTAAACTCAACAACTCTTTACACCCTGCTCAAAATAACATCTTCCAGAAGGTTGCAGTGATGTAGTGGACTTGCAGCTCTTGAGACCTTCCTCCATGAAGATTTCTTTTGGAAAGTTTGCACATTTTTGGATTCCTTCTCTTTAGAGAAAGAAAAATGTTTGAGTTTGCCTACCACTCCCCACTGCTGCAAAGGGAAGAGGAAATTAGTTAACTGGAGACCCATATTCCGTAACTGTACTCTAGACTGACATGTACTTCTCTGCTGGCCAATTCCTAGCAATTGAACAAGCAAGGTCAGTATAAGGCAAAAACAGATAAAAGTTTTTTGAAAATTATTCCTTTGAGAAGTGACATTAGGCTTTGTTCTGAAGAAACTGGACCTGATCTTGTCACTGTGTTGTCATAGTGTAATTAAATGACCTCAGTGAAGACAGAAGAGACAGTCTGTTTTCCATTAATATAGTAAACCCCACACACACTGGAGCCTGGAAAAGACTGACCATTCAAAGTATATACTGAATCCCAAACCTCAGACTAGCCACACAGTCCGAGTGAACTGAATAAGTCCCAGGTTGCAAGCTGTCTAAGCAAACATTCCTAATATAGCAACATCTGTACAGCTCTTGATAGACAACTTACATTTGTTGTAGAGCTTTATTTGTTTAATCTACAGGGTCAAGGACTGAATCTTTTCTGTATGGCTGAAGGCCATAGCACTTACTTCCCTATCATTCATCACCATTACAACACCTACAACTCTGAACAACATTTGAAAGGCCCAGAACATGTTACTAGAGAGGCAACTAGAGAGACAGTTTGTGAACAAAATGCTTAGAGCAGTGTTTTGGGATCAAGGACAATTGTTAATTAAGTAGAGAAGAAGAATTTTTCAAAAACGTGTAACAAATGGTGCTTTTCCACTGCATGGTACCAACTTTACTCCATTCTGCTCCCTTTTGGGTCCTAGGTACCTGATTCATTTTCTGCTAAAACTAGCATATTTTTTGTTCCTTAATGCACTGCCCATCACTCACTGGAATTTTTAATTGGCCAAGGAAGATTTTACCACTTTAAAGGTTTACAGCATTATTGTACAACCTGCCGTTGTGAGTAAGATAAAAACATATGTGATCTGTACTGTAGCTTGGGGAATTTACAAATGAGTAGTTTGTGCCGAATATTTGCATTCCATAATATATAGAGAAGTCACTCTGGGCAGTCAGCATTCTGCCAGGTTTATACAGCATGCATAGTCCCTATTTGGCTCACTTGGAACCATAAGCAAGTTCAAGGTTTAAGCTTATTGAATGGACTAGCCAACCTACTCATCTGAATTTAATGAAGAATTGCAGATGACTTTTCAAGAGCTTAATCCAAACCTGTGACTCATGTGTTCAGTTATTGTATAGCTGTTTGCAGTTAGTGGTTGGTGCTTCGTAAAATTCGTAGGTTGGGCTGTTTGAAATTCGTCGGTCTGTCATTACTGAGCAGGGCTGTGTACATACACCTGTGTCATACTACAGGCTCATCTGCAGTTGCTTCTAGCTCTCTTTGTACAGTTGAACCCCTGTGATGGCAGTTAGTGCCTGTGTTTTCTACAAAACCTCCAGTGGTTCATGTTCTTGGACTTGTTCAGTTTGAGTGTGATGTCTATGCGGAAGACAAGCCTATAATTCATCTCACTTTTAAATTTTAAAATGCCTTCAGACCTGCTCTGACAAGATGTACACACACTTCACAAAGATCTATAGCTATGAAAAAAGTAATACATTTATACACATATCAACGTGGCTTTGCAAAGTAAATAGTGCTAAGTGCTGTTCAGCTGTGAATTTTTTGTTCTGCAGGACATGATTTCAGGTATGAAAATAGTTCTGTGCTCTCGGGTGAGAGACAGATAAATGAGGTATGTGTGCACTCTCGCTCACACACACACACACACACACACACACACACACACACACACACACACACAGTCCTTCACTGTCTTACCACAAGGATTACAGAGATAATATCTCCATTAAGCCCCATATCCATACACACATGCTTATGCATACACACGCACTGCACACCTCATGTCCTACTCAACAACCTCATGAGACGAAGATACTACGTTTAAAAACTAAACCAAAAGCAATAACAGCATATAAAGTGCTGGACTTTTGAACATGTAAAATAAACACGAATAAAAATAAAGACGAAGAGATCCAGCAAGTCTAAAAAGCTAAATGGAAGTTAGAGATGTAGTTCAAACCCTACACACACAGTTCTTTCCCTTCCCCACAAGGCAGTCAACTCTAAAATCAGATCTGAAACAATTGAAAGATTTTTGTCATCCTTAGCTGTTAAGAAGATGACACTATGCTTCTGCAACAAAGTTAACAAAAGGAAATAGACACAGAAGTAGAACAATTCCAAATCAAATAAATTCATGATATAGTTGACAGCATGGTATTGACTAATGGAATGACATTAGTGAAACCAACACGAATGTAGAGGAACGGACTGGCTCCTAATGGTCACTGGTTCCTGAGCAGCGTCAGTCAAGCAGGACAACACACTGACATCCAAACAAAGTGAGGCAGTGATGTGTGGACGGGAGGTAAACATTCCCTGGCCTCACAAACCATCTCCTGGTTGTGGTTCAGTGATGTCTGAAATACCACTGGGATAAACACCAATGCTATCCTCAGAGACAACTAAAAAGCCTTAGGTTTGGGCTGGACGAAGAAAGCCGTAAATCTGTCTGTCCTAAAGGTGTCTTCTTACTGACCAGATGGACATTAAGGGCAAGAAAGGGCCCACGATGACCCTATTCTTGCATTCCTGTGGCTTTTAAAATGGTGTTTATGGCTAACCTGATAGCCCAAAGATCAGCAGAGGTTTACTGGCCATGCCAAAGCTGACTGAGGTATTAGAAAAAAAAAAAAAACTCTGCACAGACATGCTAAACTGCATCTGACAAAGACAACACAGATTTTACAGCTGAAGAATTAGCTCTGTTACCTTTGGTTAGACTTTCAAGCCTCCAGAGCCCATTAGCATTAGCTAAAACACTCTCCCCTGCCTAAATCCCCATCTTAACAAACTACTTAACAAACAATCGTACCCAGATTAGCTCATCTCTAAAATACTTCTCCTGAAGGTGTGTCAAAGCAGCAGGACACATGTTTTTTAGCACGTGTGTTCTTCGCCACTTTGCTTATTCTACAGTTTATGCTAAATGACCTTTGTCTCTTCCAGCACATGCTTATGGTTTTGAGTTTTAGAGCCCCGCTGGGACAAGATGACCATGTGGCAATATACTTTGTGAGAAAAAAAATACAAATTCCATGCTGTACATTTTGTCACTACCTAGATGCCATTTTACTGAGTCAAGATGTTTTCTAGCAATACAAAACAAGCCGTAAGTCTATGAATATCTAGTAACATGAAATTAAAATTAATGTGCGCGGCACGTTGGTAGGCGGATCCATATGTGTGAGTGTGTGTCACCCTGTGAAAGACTGGTGCCCCCTTCAGGGTGTGTTCCCACCCTACGTCCAGTTATTCCGGGTAGGCTTTGGACCTTCCACAACCCTGAACTGCGGTTACAAACAATAAGTTAATTAAATGTTGATTTTTAAATGAAATTTTGATGTGGTTTCAAGCTTTTTAAGTATATTTTCAGCCCTTATAGTCTGACATGAGCTAAATTTGACCTCACTTTAATTTTGTCATCAAATATGTTAGCATGCATAATGAAAGCTGTGCCCTCTGTCCATCATCCAAAAAGAGTCCATCCATTGTCAGAGCTGAAATGTGAGTTTGCAGTGCACTTCTTGTGGTTCATGTTCAATTCTTCAGCAGTTTTTGGGCCCCTGTCAGTAGAATCATCCAAATTTCTCTCAAACTGCTCCCCTGGCTGTACATACTATATACAAATTGTGTATCATAAATAAATATGTCAGGCACTCCCCCTACACATTGAACAAAACACATTAGTCAGCCATGTATGAGAGTCTGAACATCATTTAAGTTAACCTAGACTTTGTTTCCCCCCATGTTCTTTACGCATCAAATAATTGATTTCTAACCATCTAACTGTATTTTAATCATTACTAAATAATTTAATACGTAGTCAGTGTTTCTTTTGGCATACTGGTGTAAGCAACATCTACCCTGCTGCTGTTTTTTTTATTTTTTTTATTTTGTTCTTTACGCAATATAAAATACATTTAATCAACTAATTACCAAGCTTTTCATGACAGGAAGTGTGGGTTAGGGCAGGAACAAACTAGGCCCTACCTTGAATGGACCCACTGGTAACGTTTGCTGAATTTGATAAGGACCCACTTTTTCAGGTTTTCTGCACTATCCCACTGCTCAGAATGGGGTATACATTTTTAACTACATCACAGTATGATGGTATGCATTTGAAGATAATTTACTCATCACTAAAATTAGTAAAGTAGGACATTATTTTTCCTGGCAACAAAAAAAATTTTTTAAGTAAGCTGTCCAGTTAGCTGAAAGAAATATTATGCCTTTTCACAATAAATGTCAACAACAAAGCAGCTTTACAGAGATCCAGCTTTACAGGGTCCAAGCCTTCATTGAGCAAGCCAATGGCAACAACGGCTAGGAAAACCTCCCTCACAGCAAGAGGAAGAAACTTTATGAGGAACCAAGACTCTGAAGTGGGAATCCATCCTCCTCTGGTCAACACCAAGGGAACACAACAAATACAAAAAAACTGACAGATCTGACAGAAATAATCAAGAGCTCTAGTTAAAGAACACTGCAGTGGAAAACTGTGCGTCAGGAATTTGATGTGTTCATGCTGTGCGTGGGATTCCCCCAGTTTCTTTCCACAATCAAAAACACACTTTGGTAGGTGGATTGGCTGTTCAAAAGTGTCCATAGGTGTGGGTGTGTGAGTGACTGTGTGAGTATGTGGTGTCCTGTGATGGACTGGCTCCCCATCCAGGGCGTGTGCCTGCTATTTGCTCAGCAATTCCAGGTGGGCTGTGGACCCACAGAGTCACAGAACATGATGAAGCAGTTACAGACAACTGAATGACTGAATGATTGAATACATTTTTTTTATTTGTGCAAACCATTTTTATATGCACATTTTAATATGGCTCAAATAATGTTTATGCCTTATATATGTTGCCATTATTGGTGATGTTTGTTTTAATGGGGTTGGAAGCCCATAGTCATGCAGCCACAGCCCCAGCCAGCACAACAAGGGTAAGGTCACAAATAAAAAGATACATTAAGACTGTGGATTACAAAATGACTCTCAATGCATCCATCCTCATACAGAAAAAAAGCCAACAGTGTCACCACAATACAAATACTGACAACCTTTCTTTCAGTGTTGATATGTTGTTTTACAGTGGCATATCTAAAGTAACATAGCTACCATAAGCTAGACCAAGGGAAAACAGCAGTGTCACAGATCAGACTCAGAGAATCATTCATACAAGTTGTAGAATGAAAAGATCATTCAAGGGCCAGTGGTCTTGGTAATGTTAACATGTAGTGTATTTGTTTTTCCACGCCAGACTTAGCTTTGGAATGAGTTGAGATATTACTAAGAGCATTTACTGAGAGCTGGTGTCATGGCTTTCACTGGTTCTGAAATTTTGTTTCAGTACTGTTTTACAGTACAGTGTGGCCAATGCAACATATAGAAAAACATTAAATTAGACCAAGGGAAACTGCACAGTCTTATAAATCTGACTAAGAGAAGCATGTATATAATCCAAAAAGATTTTTGTTCAGCAAAAATCTTGTCAAGGCCATTATTAAGTTGAGTGCATGTGTACAGCAAAGTAAGGTCCAAAACTGAAGTAAACCCAAAGTGCCATATAAAACTGGAGAAGGCAGTGCTGGTTACTGTGTAGTGTTAATAATAGCCACAATTAAATTAAAGCACAGCATATAGTGTTGCTGTCACACAGCTCCAGGGACCTGGAGGTTGTGGGTTCAAGTCTCGCTCTGTCCACGTCCAAAAACATACATTGGTAGGTGGATTGGCAACAGAAACGTGTCCATAGGTGTGAGTGTGTGTGAATGACTGGTGCCCCCTCTAGGGTGTGTTCCTGCCTTGCGCACGAAGATTCCGGGCTGGCTCCGGGCCCACCGTGACTCTGAATTTGATAAACGCTTACAGACAGTGAATGAACAACACAACTGTCATTTATGCAACTAAAATTAAAATTTAAATCACAAATGTATCAATAACCAAAAATGCTAACAAACAACAGCTCATATAATAGCTAAAGCAAAGAACAATTTTTAAAACAGAACATTTTTTTGAATACAGAAACCAAGACTGGATCAGAACTCATCATGAGTTTGACAGCTTTAAGACAAGTGAGACTGAGAATCAGAACGGTAGCCTGTTACAACTCTTTACATGTGGCTGGGAATGGCTGAGCTGACTTTGTATTTGTTTAGTCTGCTTTAAAACATAATACCAAACTGAGTGTGTAAGGCTCCATCATCATAGACACAAATATTAAGCTGCATTCTTTTTCCAGACGTGAGGAAAACAATGCTTTAACTAAATAGATCACTTGATAAAGTGTTGGCCAGGAGTCAGCTGAAAACTGTAGGATTCTGAGGGCAGTTTTCTTTTATATGGATCCAATTTAATATTGGACTAAATTGCAGTGTTCATTTAAATCTCTGAACTCTTATTAGTCTAAACTAGAATGAAAAAAATCTTCATATTATGATCCATTAGGTTTCTAAGAGAAAATAAATTCACTTAAAATGTCTTTCGAGAACGTCTTATATGAATGCATATTATTTATTTGTTGATATTAAAATGGAAATAAATCGAAACTGCATGTATGTAATAAATGAACAGCAGACAATACATAATTTTGTTTAAAACAACAATTTATATTTTGCTGTTGTATTTTTCCACTGATACTGCAGGCAATTTGAATACGTAAACTATTTAATTAACATGTTGTTTAGATTAAAGTTTTAGCACTGTGATTAAGCTGCAATGTTACTTTGATCTCATGAAATGCTGCCAATTATTTATAAACTGTAGTCAAATATTTATAAACTGTGGGTGCCTCAAGAATTGCCTCATATTGGCTTTGCTCTGATATGAGGCTTGGATAGATATAGATACATATATAAAAGAAAGTAAGAAAAAGTAAGTAAATTATGACCAGTTATTAAGAAATTAACCAAGACAGAACAGAAAAAAGGGCTGCTGAAACAATAACCCCTGTTTAGAAGACCCCACAGAGCAAGGCAGGGCCTGTATATATTGGCCCTAATAAAGTGATTCTTTCCTAGTTTAGGTCTAGTCCTAACCTCAAACTAGTAAATGAAGACTGGGTGTCAAAATTTTGACTGTGAAGGTATTCCCCAGAGATGTGAGGAATGCTCAGAGTTATTTGTGTTGCCACTAAATGCTCGTAACAGCGAGAAGCAGTAGAGAAATGGCTCTCGGTGTCAGTGAGATTTAAGGCAATAATCTCAGTGTGGTTTCCTAAACACTCAGGGCTATTATCTGAGCAGCTGCACAAATATGATTTGAGTCTCACAGTGAGGGGAGACACTTCAATTCAAACATGCACCTTCTGCCAGATCTCACTAAATGTATTAACAACCTCAAGAGTGAGAGCACTTATCTAAGAACAGATAGAAAGCCGCTTAAAAAAACAACCAGCAAATAAATAGAAATTGTGCAGTAAAATTTTCTTTTTTTTAAATTTTTTTATTATTATTACATATACACTTACATTTATAACATTTAGTGGATGCTCTTATCCAGAGGGACTTACAAAAGTGCTTTGTATTTCTTTGGAGTTTATATTTTTTTGTTTTTTAATAAGAGTGAAAAAAAGCATTGAGTATATGTGCAAATGATATAGAAACTGTAAAGGGAGCATTGAAAACAGACAGGAGCATGATAATGTAATTTCTCTTCCTCTGAGGAAACACCCTGAATCCAGACCCTGGAACCTTCAGTGTGTGAGGGAAGGTTTCTACATCTCTTCTGCTCAAGTCTGCTGGACTTTGATCACTCAAACAATCCACTACTCTGACTTGCCCATTTCCCAGAACTGTACCTTAGGAGCGCACTCAGATATAACTGTCCCCAAGGTGCTAAGCTCCATTTGGCAGAAGCAGCAGTAATATCAGTTATTCTTTTCTGCAGTCCTCTGTGTCTGATAAAAGTTAACATCTGTTTGTTTTAGTGTACGACACAGACTATAGAAATATACACAACTACAATAAATTTGGCCCTTCAAGAACATAGGAATCCTTTGTTGAAAAATCACATTTAGAGAATTCTCATTTTATGGATCAGCCAAGATTTCTTAGGACATTTACTGTTTTTTGTGCTGAAATTACACAGAAAAGGAAGCTAAATTAGCCAGGTTATAGAGTTGAGGCTTAGTCGAAACCTCAGGAATTTCTCATGGTTGTATCATATATTATTGTATTATATTACAATATATTCAGCAAGTGATAAGAGGCAAATGTAGCAAACAAGAATTTTATGGGAGTCAGTTTTATACATGCAGGGTTGTTGATCACATCAGGCTACGTTTCCCATAATACACTAGCATCATTCCAAAAGCTGACATTCACAAATATTATAAATAATCCAGCCTTGCAACAGGACAAGGTAATCATATCTCATAGTTATATGCACTTTAACTTTTCAAAAATACATAATACACCATGGCACTGTAATACCCAATTTAGTGATAAATCAATTAATCTATTTAGTGTTTAACAGGCTTTTTTGCTACTAATTTGCAAGCAGAGAGATGCAGCTGTGCTTCTCTAAAATGTGTGTTTTCCCCCGTTATAATTGGTAGTATGTATAACCACTAGCAATATGATTCATATTTCAAATACCACCTCATAAAACATTGGTTTTCATATGCTACAGTGATTGCTTTTTGTTGATGTAAATGCCTCTGTTCAAGCAAGAGAGTACAGACAGTGCATAACCTTTCTGAATAACTTTGCATAGCATTCAGTTCTCACTGTCATATTAGCTTCTCATTCTTTCATCTCAAGGGAAGTGCAGCTCAAATCTGAGCGATGCTTACATGTTAATCTTATGGTAAACAGTCCACTCAGCATCCGAGGCTCTGAGAAACAGCAGAGCACTCACAGGCTGTGTATCGGAGGGATTAACCCTAAGAGGCCTGGAAGAGTAGCCATAACTCTGCCTTGGTGTGTTTATAACGGCCTTGTGGACAGCGGGGCTTAGGGCAGGGTTTCGGCAGCCCAAATAACACTCATCTTTTGTTGTACATGAGAGAAAGAACAGAGTGAAAGAAGACAGCAGGAAATGGACATAGCAAAAAAAAAAAGACATGATAACAAAACGCACTTGTGAAAGAGGTGAATGAACTGAAAGGAAAATGAAAGGCATGCAGGCCTTCAAGGGGAAGTGGGTCTCAACTACCTGAATTACTACTGGACACATGGTCACTAAGTCCCCTGGTGTTCCACAGAAAGGCTTAGGATTTTATGAAGGGTGCAACACACAAGTCAATGGTTATAGCACATGTACTTGCTTTTGATCTGCATTCCCTTAAAAAAAAAATACACAGTCCTTAGCAGTTCTTGGCTTGGCTATTCAACTTGTAAATGTTTATAACGGCCACAATTGGCTATTTCACTACTGATGTAGTCCATCAACCATGTTCTTTTATATGTTTCTCTTATATATGTCTCAAGACATGATTCAGGCCCAAATTTAGTTTAGCTTACGCTAACAAACATTGGAAATAAACATAATCATCTCATCTTATCTTTAAATACTTACATACTTCTAAAATCAACCTTCCCAGCCATTTAGCTAATAAATACTGTGCCTTAAAGAATATCTAAAAGTTGTATTGAGTATCTGAAAGTTGTATTGAATATCTAAAAGTTGTAATGAGTAATATTAATGAGGACCCAGAGTATTTAGGGACTGGGGGAATGTATTGGGAGGGATGTATTTACAGAAATGACTTTTGTTGTTAACTGTTGTTGGTTAGCAGTGTTAGCCCTCCAACTCCAGGGCTAAACTAAAGAAGAAAAAAATTGGACACCTGCAATATGGTGAGTGATGTGAGGTAAGTAGAAAAGTTAAAATATCTTCACACTGGCACAGCTCCTTCATTAACCATGAATTCATATGTTCTTTGCGGAAACAAAAGTGATATGTGAATGAAATTGGTACAGAGATTTTTTTTCTGTACAAAAAAAAAATCACAAAAAACTGTAAAAACTGCTCAATTCATTATGTAATACACATTTGTGAGAGTCTCTTATGATGTTGAGCTTGTACAATCCCACAGTGCACCTCAGATGGTGGTGTATGAGCATTGTTCCTTAGGAGATGCAGCACAACTCATTTTCTGATGTAGGCAATTGTGATTACTTGACCATTTCCAGTACAGTATAGAATTCTACCTATGAAGTATATTTATAATTTACATTGTTTTCATAATTTTTTTTAGTCTTGATGTAAGCCAAATGTTGCAGTTTTTTGAGAATTTCCCGGTCACCTCAAAGCCAGAGATTGTGGTGTGTTAGGAACAAAGGTCAACAAAGGAAGCTGTTGCATTTGACCTTTGTTCTACCCCTTTGTTCTTTGTTCTAAATGGTAGAAGCAGGTGCCACTGAATGGACCTGATTGCATTTTCACACTCTACAGTTCAAAGTGGGCTTCAGCCTGAATCCTCTAAGAGTTCCTCTATAGATGACAAGGTGTATTGTGAAGCAGTCAGTGGAGTAGAATGGGTTATAGTCACTGCCTCCAAGTTTATTAGGAAAAAGTCCTAAGAACCCCAAAGCTAAATGCCAAGGTAAAGTCTGCAGAAAAACAAATCAGTCTGAACTCTGATACCAGATTTATTGTCCCAGGAAATCAGGGTTTGTGGAACTCTGAGGAGTGGCTTGCAAGACTGTACTAATGAATCAATAAGCAATATGTCCAATATTTGTGCATTCAATTACTTTATGGTGGACAGAAATACGAGCATTGTTCACAAAGCTTATATAATCTACCTGGAATAAAATTAAACCAAATGACATGCTCTGAAGCAGATTATCTTAAGGTCACAAAGACTATTATTAGATGGAAAAGTAAAAAGCTCTTCACCACTTAGCTGTGGATAAATGGAACTCTTTTCTGAAGTTATTGAGCATCATCATATATATTTGGAATGAATTGAAGTGTTGATTCCAACTTATAATTCAATCCCCAGAAATAGGTTTGGACCCAGACCTATTTCTGTTTCTGTTTCTGATTGGGTTGAGTTAGAACAGAAAGTTCTTTGTTCATATTTGTGTTTGTACCACAGTGCATTTTATTTTTTACAGATTTATTTATTTTTTTATTTATTTTTATTTTCGACAGAGGTGTCATTATATAATACATATAAAATACAAATACATATAATTTGGGATGTATTTCTACATTGGCCGTCTCAAACCAAGTCTCTTTATTTGAAATGGTGATTGTTCAAATAGAGCTGAATTAACACTGGCAACTTGCTGTGTTCATGCACTGACAAAGAATAAGAATCCAAGATACACTCCATATATGAAATACAGTTCAAACTTGTCAGTTCACTTCTAATATTGAATTCCATGCTAGATGTCCGTTGAGAAACCGAGAAGCTATGCAGTCCAGGAATATACCACCCAAGAACAAAATACAATCTGCCTTCTGATATATATATATGCCCCTTCCCTAAGTTTAATCAATCATAGTTTAGCAATGATAAATCTTTGAAGACAAAATCCCTGGCTGATGAAATGGATGTGGTTTGCAGGCTGGTCAGTGCTGATCTCTGTGGTTTAAATGAATCATTAAGCCTGGCTTGTTGACAGACCTAAGTTTCAGATGTATCAGATAGCAGGGTGGTTATGTGTATTTGTGGACAGAGAGTGGCCAACGTACAAACAAGGCCCCTAATCCAACTACACACACACACACACACACACACAAACACACAAATATAAAGCATATTACACGCCCAAGAACACCAACACAATGAGGACTGTGTCTAAGCTTAACTAAACTCACCCCAAAACACAACTCCTTGCCAGGACTTTCCCCTTCCCCAAAGTCTAAACCTTTTAACCACAATGCATCAGGATGTGAATGGCACTTAACTATTCAGCTAAAAAGCAAGGCAAGTTTTAATTTGTTTTTCTTTATAGGACCCATCACACAGAAAAACAGCAAAACCAACATAGGTCAACTATATACAATTTTATGACCCTGCCAGGCAACTGGCTAAATCAGCTCTAGATGAGCCTAACCGGCTTAAAACATTGGGGATTTTATTAAAATTTTCAGTTTTTCTTCCAGCTTTATTTTTTCAGTTTCAGTGTTAACTATATGGTATACTCATGACATTTCACATTTTGAAACAATATATCTTCCCACAAGAAGTTTGCAAGAGTTTGTAATGATATGTTGGAGACAGATAAAAGAAAAAGGAAGGTATGTGGTTTAAAATGCTCTTTGTGTTTGCAGAGCCTTGTATTGTGCAGCTGGACATGTGAAGGAACATTTACAACAATCACAGATGTGAACTTGTACCTTTGCTCATTTGAAAGCACCATTTCTCAAAAGAACAAGGCCAAGTGTTTACACTAGTGACCATAGAGATGAGGGAGAAAACTGTGGTCATTACTGACCCTGCTTTAAATAAATAAATAAATAACTTTACTGTTGGTTAATTGTGGTTTAGTAATGCTGTTCTGGGTTCAGTTCCCAGCTTAGGCAGAAATAACAATAAAACTTCAGGGCAAGACACATGGTATATCCATATATATTAATTAATTTGGGTCAACTATTCCACTCATCCACTCATATCAAAGCACACACACACACACACACACACACACACACACACACACACACACATACATCATGGGGCCATTACATAGGTTTCAATTCATTTTGTGAACACCTTTGCATTATCTAATCCATAAGTGCTAATAGTCTAATCCAGAACCTTTCCTTATCCCTATGTGTTTACATAACCCCAACTCTAAAACGTATCTTCCATTTAAACGTAAAGATTTACGTTGTTTTTGGGACCAAGCAAAGGCAGTCCACAGTGCGAGTGTGTAAACAGGTTTTTGTCCCCACAATGTGATAAACTCCTGGCATACTCACACACAACACACACACACACACACACATACACACACTCAAAAACACACACATCCATCTTGAGAAAACAACCTTTTGTTAAACATTTATTGGTTTGTAGCTAAATACAATGTTTGGCATATTCATTATTGGGGCAGTGGTCTGTTTCCTGTCTCTATTTGTGGAGAGACCAACTGGACGATGGAGTCCAGGTCTGGAGCTTCTACTAAACCACTCCTTGACAGAAAAGCTCTGTAAATTGACAGTCAGGAATTATGGTGCCAAACAGGAAGTGGAGAGTCCGGATAAACTCTGTGCTGATTACATCTCGACAAGCTCTATCAATTGTTCTTGGACACCACTGTTTATTATTGCTACAGATTTGCAGATAGGTCAAGACGCTCCTCTGGAGAACACTTTTGGCCCTTGCTCTTTCATTGAATCTATTGTCTGTAACACAGTTAAGAGTCTGCTCTGGAGCACAGACTGGTGATTACCTCTAAACTGATTGGGAACCTTTGCTGATTTTAATCATGTGCAGGGTAATCAAAGTGTGCTGGACACTAGCCCTATAGGACCGGATGGGCTTTATATTAGTTCATATTACAAATCTATTGCCAAAATGGCATTATTTTTCCTCACTTCCTTGACGGTTAACACTTGTGTGAGTGGTCATCAGCAATGTTTTGTGCTTGGGCAATGACGAGAAAGTCACATGTGAGAAAATCCATGTAGTGTTTAATTTCTGCTGCTGACACACTGCCAGCACTGACTACATTCACATTTCCATTGCGTCTTGCTCAACTTGCAAGGAAATACAAATTCTGGAAAGACAAGAAAATATGAGGTTGAGATAGTCTGCAAGGGCAATGAAGCCATTTGTAATGCTGCATTCCATTTGAACACGCATGTCAGATTTTTTGAGTTCCAAGTAGGAAAATTTTGACTGGAAAACAAGTTGTATTCCCTATTTGTAAAATCAGGGGAATCTCACTAACCCAGAGTTCAGATGGCTGCCTGCATATAAACATTGTGTAGGCAGTAGTATTATGCGGTTTATTATTGCTTCTATCTATTAGTTTATCATTAAATCAGGCTATGAAGCCCTAAATTCAAAATATATCATTATCTAGAGCATGGGTTTTTCTAATTCTTTACTGGAAAGTATTCAACTCAGGTGTGTCATCACTGCCAGCTCTGACATCCAACTTATGATGTAAATGAAGCACAGCATTTGGCACTGGGACCACAGCAACAGCATTTGTCTCCAAATGAAGAACTCTAGAACAGTGGTAAATCTTTCTGAAAGTGTCAGGCCTACCCAGTAATGTCTAACTCAGGAAGCCATAAAAAACTCTGAGCTTAGAATTAGGTACGTGTTCTTGATTCCATCAATTGACAGAGACTGTGGAATAATGCTGCATTCCATTTACCTCGTAAGTCAGATGTCGGAGCTGGGAATAACATCTCACCCGAGTTGACCAACTTCCAGGTAAACATCCAGAAGACCCAGTGCCCTAGGTTTTCATTGTTAGCATGTTGCTGGTTAGCACTGGACATAAGGCAATTTTTTATGCATTCAAACACCACAGATACAAATCCTCATACAAAAATTGGGCAATGCTTTGTGTACAACTTATTTACTTAGACACAAATAGACAGAGGTGCTATTAACCTGCATGAAGCTACTGCTTTTACATGTTGTTGATATGCAGGCAGCCATCTTGGATTCTGAACTTGGGGATGGTGAATCTCTCCTGACTTTCCAAATAGGAAATCTGTGTGTGTGTGTGTGTGTTTGGGGGGGGTGGCGTCCAGTTGAAATTTCTTACTTGGAACACATGGTCTTAAATTGCACACAAATCCATTAGGAACAATGTGTTCTGCTGAATTGAAAGTGGAAATATATGGAATATATGGAGCAGGTTCCCTGTTACACTTGCTGTATAGCTTCTGTTCTCTACTGCAAGAGAATGACTAGTGTTGTAGAAATTTTATTACTTTTAATTTTATTACTTTTATTACAATTTTATTACTTTGTGTTTGTTGACAAATATCCTTAAATGATGATTAGTTAAATTAGCATTTATAACTACATACTCATTGTGTGAAATCCTGTACCCTATATGCATTTATATGAATGACTAACCAGCATTTACATCATGTATTACTTACACATGTAGTTAAACATTTTTGCTTGATCCTGCACTACTAACTCATATGATAATTACTCTTAAAGACATATTATAAGCTAACTTCACTATATGGCATGATAACTTGATATTTACACATTTTTAATTCTTAACGTCTAACCTTGAACAGATGTGCACTCCATGATTGTAACACACTGACATCATAGTGTTGGTCACGGAGGCGCTGATCTGTAGCTTCTGTTTGTGGCCTTGAAGTGTATATTCTCTGGGGAGTGTTAAGTTCTCCTGGATCCAGTATTTGGTAAATAAATACTTTGATTTGCTTTGAACTTCACTCGACTGGTGTCTGCGACTCTCTCGTGACGGACACGCCTCCCCCGAAGAGGGAGGGTGTATTTTGGACCTTTTTGTTATTTTCTCATGAGATGGTAAATTTTAAATACTTTGAGAACGGTCCAAAGAAACATTTTTTATCTTCACTAGTCATCAATGAAACTCAAGTAAATCATGCAACTTTATATATATATATATATATATATACAACTATATATATATTTATATATATATATATTTATATATATATTTCCCCCCTCCCATATACTATAAAACTTTTCAAGATGAGTGGTGACCATGTTGGCCATTTTGATGTCGGACATTTTGAATCAAACTTGTTTTTTCAATGGGAAGACGGTCATGTGACACATCAAACTTATTGAGAATTTCACAAGAAAAACAATGGTGTGCTTGGTTTTACATAACCTTTTTCTTTCATGAGTTATATATAAGTTTCTGACCACTTATAAAATGTGTTCAAAGTGCTGCCCATTGTGCTGGATTGTCAATGAAACCCTCTTCTCCCACTCTTCACACACTGACAGCAACACCGCAGGAGAAATGCTAGCACAGGCTTCCAGCATCCGTAGTTTCCATGATTTAACTTTTTCCAAATCTCTCCTCGTGGCAGTCTGTATTATTTGAGATTATCATCCAAAACCTAGTTTTACCGGTTAATAAATAATGATTTTAAATAACGTGTGTTGTAGATTTAACAAATTAATGCAAATAAGTTTTTTTAATAAAAAAAAATACATTGTTCTTCAAACTCACTCTCACCTACTACATTATAGAAAAAAAATCTTAGAATATATATATATATATATATATATATATATATATATATATATTCTGTGATTATATACAAGAGCATGTCCTTCTTTGCTTGACTGAATACAAACTGAATGAATTTTCTAGAGTGGCCTAGTCATGCTGAAATGCAGTGGCAGAAACTGACCACAGCAACCCCAGCAAGCTGCCTGTATTCAGTTGCTGATGTCTCATATATAAACATTTACCCACTTAAATAGCCATTAAGCTTGTGTGATGAATGTCATTGCTTATTTAGGGAAATAAACATCAATAAGACCAGGTAGAGGAGTGTTTGAGGGTCTATAATTCACTCCTCCAATCTGTTTAAACACAAGTGTACTACCTTTTTTACTCAGAGCTGAGAAATGTGTTTGTGAGGAAGTCACTAAGAGAGTGAGTTAAACATGATTCAAGTCTGCAGCAGAAAGTTCAACTTGGGCTTCTGTTTGAGTTTATTTTTGGCTACTGAATGCAGCAGCAGGTCACATGTTTCTATAGATTTCATTCTTCTAGGTCACTGATTTTCATTTGACATCCTGGTCATAGTATTTAACTTTTGGCACATAAACTGACCATGGCTGATGAACACGGTTTTAATATGTGGTATGATTTCTTTGCTGGGATGGTTTATTTGGTTTTTATTTGTGGTGTGGTTTAATTTGTTTAAGTTATTGGTCTGGTTTGATAATTAGACTTAAACCATTTGACCAAGGAAAGCTAATGTAACTAAACTTAAAAAAATCACTTCATTATTTTTTAACGGTACTTCACTGGTGAATTAATTTTTACATTTTAAATAAATAAATACATTTCAATGTTATGTTACTGAGTGCTACTGTGAGTGTATCATGTTTCCATCTTTTTCCACTATTTAAAAAACCTTTAAAAGCTACGTAAGCTTTACATTCCATATAGGATTCTTAAAAATGTTAATGACGCTCACTCTTTTAGATGCCATTTGCCAACACAGGATGTTTCTCTGGGGAGCATTTATGCATTTCAGAAAATAACTCACATGTGAGTGCCAGAGCTGTATTTCTCCACCAATTAATGTGATATGTAACATTGATGAATCACTAAATTCAGCTAGAGGTTTCTACTGATTTTGAGCAATAAGAGGTGATAAGTGACACTGTGAGGCTGAGGCATGCCACACTTCTCCAAATGTGTTTGTATATGCTGAAAAGCAAACAGAACATCTCTGTGTTTACCTGAACAACAAAAGCCCTCCATCTCTCTTAGAGACAGCTGCTGCTTGTGTGATGTTCGGGGGCTGCTGGGAGGCCTCTGTGGTCTACATTAATCTGACATTTTTTTCATCTCTCTCGCTCCTATTTCTATGGAAAAACCCAATATCTCAATTTATCAGATTTCTTAGAATAAAGGCATGTTTACTGGTGCCTTTGTGTAGTCCACAAAAAAAATGTGTAATGAAATTTAAAAGGGACTAAAATCATATTAATCAATCAGGTTAATCAATTAATCAATCAGGTTACACTGCTATGATAACTATATTACCCCATATAGGGATAAATATAGGACTAATTACAGCCTTATGATTTCAGGAAAGTTTATACAAAATTCATATAAAGTCTATTTTAATCTGCTCAAGCTAGAACAAAACTCTGGGATGCCAAATAATGAGTGGTTCTGTAAATAATTGTAGCAATGTTCCCTGATTAATGACCACTGACCCTGTTTCTAGTTGCTGGCTCATTCTATCAGTGAACCCATGAGATTTGCTTTTTTTTATCTTAAGATAAAATTAAGTAGATATGAAATTACATTCTTGATGGAGCAGCAACCAGAGTCATGAAAATTCAACTACTTTAAGGAGCTCCTATTGTGGACAAAGTCATTCAACTGTATTCAACTACATAGAAAAGCATTAAATAAAATGTGATACTCTAGAGCAGGAAGTCATGAAATAGTCATCATGCTTAATATCAAATAGTAGTCAAAGGAGTATTTCAGAAAAAAAATAGCTGCAAAGAGTCATGTTCCAATGTCAATACCAAAGGAAGTTAACTATGGCCCAGGAATCTTTGTCTGAATCATCTATCTGAAGCTTTATTGGTTTTCACTGAGTCAGATGGAGTCTTAATGGGGAAACCTCTTGAATTCTCCCTCTTTAACCCCCACCAACTGTCCATCCTTTCTACCCGCTGTCATCTCCTCAGCAGGACTCTTCCTACAGGTATAATAGACCTCATCAGAAGTATGTGAGCTGGAGGGGGAGGGAGAGGGCCTATGGTGATAAAGGTAGTTTTTGGAAGATTGGTTTGGGATAAGTGGGACATTGGTGGAAGACTTGTGGGGGGTTTGAGAGAGAGTGGGATAGTGATCATTATACCCCTGCCCCCTAGCCTCTGAAGCCCCCCACTCTCCTCACTGATGACTCTATCTGTCAGCAGATGGTGAAACCCACCCGCATAGTGTTGACTCAGTTCAGGATGCTAAATAAACGGAGAGACTGACTTTGGCTTAGCCTTTTTTAACCCTACAAACCCTTTTTTAACCCTATTCACAATCAGTTCTATATAGAATTATATATATATATATATATATACACAAAATCTAAACACAATACGTATCTAATTTTAAGTTAGACTAATGTGGGGAAATGCCTAATACAAGCACTTCTGGCTTTTGTTTATGTTTTTCTTATTTTTTTATTTGGCATAATAAATAATAAAAATATCATTTATAGATGAAAGAAAAAAAATCTAATACAGAATGTAAACTAAATTTTAAACCATTTAATTATTTTTATTGCACACATAAGTAATTAATAATGATTTAATGTAAAAACTATGAATTAGTTTAAAACGAGTTTAAAAATGATTTTTTTCTACCATTAAACCCTTGGGTTAACATCATATATCATGGATGCAAGTCTAACTTAATTTACAGTATTTGTAGTCATTACAAATTATAGTTTTTTCATAGGACCACCTGATCCAAGATCAGTCATTAAGAGATGACAACCCCAGCACAGAAAACAGGATGTGCTCATTAAAAAAATAAGTAAATAAAAATTATAATCAGAATAAAAATTCTGGTCATCTTTCTTGTGACCAAAGCGTTGTCATAAATCCATGTGATGGAAACATTGTACCAATGGGCACAGCCAAGGTTCTCCACAGAAACCATTTAAGGCTAAATTAATAAACAAACAATGTCCTATCAGCACTCTGGGGACTGCTTTGGATTAGTCCATCTTACACAGATAAATTAGTCCATGCTATTTATGGGAGGATCATGGAAAAATGACCAAATGCTGGACAGTGGGAAATATTGAAGTTTTTTGGGGAGGAGCTTCACCTGGACAAGCACCAAATTCTTTTACACTAAATTCCTCTCCACAGCATCAATCTTAATGCAAAGGTTGTGGAAGCAGGGCAGCTCTCTTGGGGTAAATAAGAGCATAAAACAAGCCCTCCTTAGAGTATTAATATAGAGCAAATCAGTGGACCAGGGATCTAGGATGATTTTCTAGATGTATATCAACTTTCCTCAAATAGAGCCAGGCAAATACTTCCCAGACAAATTTACAATCCCAGTCTTGAGAATCAACTAGGTAGACATTCATAGACATACATTTTTACTCCCAACCTCCATTTTAGATCTGCCCTAGGACTCCCCATAATCTCATATTACTAAAATGGGAGATTGAAGGCTAATATGACCTTTCTTGGAAAGAAAAAAACCCCAGCACAAAGTCACTACAGCTCAGCATGCTTGTGCTTGGAGGAGGACATTGAATACCTCCTGCTAGTAGACAGACATGTTGGACAGCAGTATGCTGAAAGATGGGGAGAGATACTACAACCCTAGAGGGGCCTTGGATGGCTGTGGTATCACAGAGGATTGAACTCACAATATATAAATGTTCTTTTCAATCTCACACTATTTAAACAAATATCCTCAGGATATTTTTGGAGTTATGTAACAACTGACCATGCCCGAACCCCTCCCCTTAGTATATATACCCTCATATATACTCATGTCATTAGTGTTTACAACATTCATTCATTGTCTGTAACCACTTATCCAGTTCAGGGTTGCGGTGGGTACAGGTCCTACCAGGAATCACTGGGCACAAGGCAGGAGTCCTTTGCAGGGTGACACACGCTCACACATTCACTCACACACTCACACACTCACACCTATGGACACTTTTGAGTCATCTATCCACCTACCAACGTGTGTTTTTGGACTGTGGGAGGAAACTGGAGCACCGGAGGAAACCCACATAGACACAGGGAGAACACACCAAACACAGCAGTTCCCTGGAGCTAAGTGATGATTTTACAACATTTTAGGTCCATTTGATATAAATTAGCTGGTGGCAACAAAATGAATTGTTTTATAGCTACGGAATACCTCAGAATTCTTCTTGAGAAGACTATGTTTGCACATAGTTGAAAGCACATTTGTAAGTTCACAAGCTTGTATAATGTCTTTGGTATAATTTTGCCTATGGACCATGTCCTAATTTTGTTTGTGTAGTTCATTTAGCTTCCACGAATGCAACACTAAGACCAGGGCTTCTGTGCATCATCTGCAGTTCTCCATGTTCTCTGCAATTACGTCATATTCCTCCTGAAGCCAGGTGAACCTTTGCTAAACCCTTGAGTGGGGTACTGACATGGCTCCTATTTAGTCCAATACTTTTTCAAGCCTCTCACTTAGGGGGCCATCATTTCAAAGCCAAGACAGGAACCTTTTCGTCTGTTCACCTCCTCCAATTCTATCCTTGTTGGTTTTTCTTTGTTGCATCCCATTGAAGCAGCCATTTAAGCATCTGCTTCTGCATTCACAGGAGTCCTAAATGCCCAACGCCCAAAGCCTGACCCCAGAGGCCACAGTGTAGGGTCATTCTAGATTCCACTGGACAATGCAATGGCTATGTGACCTCTTCTCACTTCAAAAAAGACCTTAACACGACCAGGCTGAACTCATCTCTCAGTGTCATAGACAAAAATCTTTTTACACAAGTCGGGATGTCTTTGTTGTGCCCCCTAAGACCTGTACAAGGATCCTTTCTAGAGTAAAGATGCACAGGAAGAATCACATTGAGATGAAAAGGGGGTTTAAAAGACACAAGGCTCCAATAGGAAAGACAGATGAATGAGTTGATCAGCGCAAAAAAAAAAAAAAATTTAAATCTCTGGCTTAAACTCATCAAAGATCTGATTAACTTATGGTGAACCGTGCCCATACTTTTATAACTTTAGCATATTAAGTTACACAAGTTTGTCTACACTCATCCAACATTTCTTGTGAAATGAAGGGTATTAGAAGGGCGTTTGTTTCCCATTTGTGGCAGTAACACCATCTATTTTTGTGGAAAGGTTTTACACTATGTGTTTCCCAGACAGGGATTAAGTCTAGTCCTGGACTATATCCTCCCTTCAAAATCCATACAAAATGATCAGTAGTCCAGGACTAGACTTAATCCCTGTCTGGGAAACCACCTCTATATGTTGGAACAATACTGTGAGGATTTCATGCATTCAGTAACTGATATTTGATCAGTAATTATGGCACATAAACACGTCCAAAGGTATTGGATAGACCTTAACTACTAAAGGGAATAGCTCCATTGTCACACAGCAGGGGGGTTTATATATTGGTGGCTGATGTTTGGCACTGAGCACGGTGTCTTGGCATAGGCATAGCTGCTCCAGAGTGCCCCATTTCACAAATGAAAAGAGTTGTATACAAATGTATGCATATGTAAGGTCTCAGTGCAGATGAGTGGAAAGTCTACAAGACTTGAAGGCTATTTTCACAATTAAATCCAATAGAGTTTTTTTTTTTTAAATAATAAAATTCAGAGAATGTTTCCTCATTATTTGCTAGCTCTCTTGTCTATTTGCATGCTGAAAAAAATGTTCATTGTTTATATGCAGCCCTGGCTCAATAAATGGGGAAGCAAACTAGGGGTCTTGGTCTTAACGGGCTCAGGCTTTCTCTTTCTCTCAGCCACAGCCAAGAATTGGCTTCTGGAGGCATTTAGACATTGGAGAGACCTCCAACACTGAAATGTTTGAACATTATATTGATCTTGATATATATCTATAGGTGGGTAATATTGACTTATGTGTGCTATTGTTGTTACATTACTTAAGGAGGAACTGACTCCAAATTCAGGAACATGCATGTGAAGAGCATGTGCAGTATAATTTTCTTTTTTCTTTCTTTTTTTTTTTTTTTGTTACTGTAAACACAGTCCTGTTTTATCATTTGTTAGAAATTTTCTGCTGCCTCTGAGGCAGATTCTGAAGAAACACATTCCCGCACATTTGAGTTATGATTGCTGCCTCTGAAGAAGATGCAGACTTTAATACAATAATACTCTTCTTCCTCTACAGCAGGTATTAAGACAAAGTTGAATAGAACATGATTGCTGCCTCTGGGAAAGCAAAGCATTATTGTATGTCATTCTGTAGCTTCTTCATCAGCAGCATTCATAAATCAGTTTGCAGAATGTACTTCTTTAAAATCCTGCTCAGAGGTAGCAGAGCATTATTGTATAAGATTCTGCAGTTTCCTCCATAGCAACAATCATAAATCAAATGTGAAGGAATGTATTTCTTTAGAATCTGCACCAAAGCATTCTAACATTCTGGTGCTTCCTCAGAGGCAGTTACATTATCCTCAATTTAAACAAAACAAAATACTGAGATTTTTGCAGCACTCATAACAAATTATTAAACAGAACTAAGCCTAGAGTAAAAAAAAAGAAATTTATATTGCACACATATTTCCAGAGTAATGTCTAGCTGTCAGAGCAGACAAACACAGTGGTCTAGGTGGAGCTTTACTGATTTATGACACAGTATTAAAAATCCACACCCTATGCATGTTAACCAATCACATTCGGCCCCGCCTTATGGCTGATAACCAATTATGTTCCTTCTGCCTAAGGCAGCGTTAAGTAGTGATTTTGGACAAGTGCTATTGGGGAAGTTCTCCAGAATTGTCTAAATTGCCTTTGAATCAGCCTGGAAACCAATTTGTGGTGCATTGTACATAATTGCTTTTATATAAGTAATTTACAAATTATTATATTACAGGGTCTATGTTTTAAAATAAAACTAAATCTTACAAAAGCCATTTACTGGAAACGTCTTAATTAGAACCCAACTGGCCCAAACCCCCACCAAAACTCGTCATCATCTGCTCCTGAACATCTGTGTGGAATATGAATGTTATTCATTTAATTTATCTTCCTGTGAGACAGAGGGTGTGTATATGAAGCTGAAGTAAGTGAAGGCCTCTATGTCACTCTTCATTGTTAGAGCAAGCATAAGTTGATGAATTTGATCAGTTATAATCTAAGAATAGTGCAGAGTCACATCTGGAATCAATCTTTGAAACTGTTTCAGCTGAATGTATACCTCTCTTCTCCAATCAGTCAGGAGCTAGGCATTAACCATAAGAATGTAATGCTGCCACATGCTTGTCAAATGCCCTATTAAAGTCATAATTACAAAATTTTGGTCACTATGGTCATAAACAATGAGGAATTGTATTTTACTAAGTTTTACCCCATATTGTAATTGAAGCCATTTGTAGCACTAATCAAGATCTCTGTGCTGAAAATATGAAGATTCCCTCCAAAGCCAGTTTTGAAACTGCTGCTAATTCAACACCATTGCAGCTCAACATGCTTGGAGGATTTGATTGCATCTAAATTGTGCAACGTTTAGAGTTTAAGAACCAACCAATATTAACTGATGTTGTTTACAATTAAATAACAAAATGTGTACTTACTAAATAGGAACTCAAACAATCTTTCACATTTTCTACATCATTCAAGTTTTGGGATGTAAAGAAGGTCATTTAAAGCATTTTGTTGTGACACTGTTTGTCATAAAGAAACTTCATTCTAAATTACTTTACAATGCTGGTGAAAGGAATCAGCAGGCCGAAAATACCAGTGAACATAAGTGTGCTACCCTGGGTTTCATATGAAGTGTTATACATTTTATTATAAACAATAAAAACTTTCATAAATATAATTGTGTATAATTTTGAATATGTAAATTCCTCTAGAACAGAACTCTTCACATTGCCCACATTGTGTGGCTTCATTTTCATTTTAAGGATTTAATTAGGCTCATTTTGAAACATTGGTAGATGACCCCTTTATATGTTAACACAATACACTTTCTAAGGAATGAATTTGGAACTTCAACGTACTGACCATTCCCAGTGAGCGAGACACTTTAAGTTATAGGTAAAAAATCATCAGGAAAGAGAGCCTCTCTCCAGGCTGCTGACACCACATATTGTTTTGCTTTGCTGTATAACCACCCAAATGGTTTGAAATGAAGCCCTGTAGGACTGAGGCTTTCACAGTGAGATATCTCAGTTCCAATAACTCTCCCAGTCACCACCACCTTGGCTCTATTCTATGCTACGAATTGGGAAATAGGATTCTGTGGTGATGTTTCCCGAATGGTCAGAGGTGATCTTATTTGAATAAGCTGTTTTAGATAGTGGGCAAGACGATGATGGTGTGATTTCCACAGTGAGACTTTATTTTGGACAAAGATACATACAAAACATACAGGAAAACAAAAGCAACTTGTAATGGATTAACCAGTTTACCCAGGCTGTGCCACAATAAGTGGTCTGTCACTCCTACTTTGCACTCTTTATGTCCTAAATCTAATGAGCATGCAACTCTCCAGTCCCTCATGCAAGGTCTATCTCCCCTCAAATTTTAAGAGCTGGATCACCCTTAAATGGTCGTTAGTTCCACCCACAGCTAAACCAATATGGGCTCTAGGAAACCATTACTAATTAATCAATCACTGAATCATAAGAGACCAATCACATATGTCCTTATAACATCAATACACATGCATGATTTGATGTTGAAAGATGTTACATGTAAGTATACTTGAATTACATAACTTATATTAACATATGTTACCTCTCTTTACACGCACATGATGACTCAACCCCTGCTCCCACCGTTCCCCATAGTCCAGTGCTCACGGTGCCACGTCTAATGAGCAGGTAAGTAGTACTGTCCTTGTTGTAATTATAAATGTCACTGAAAGATAAATACAGGTGGAGATCAGATTCTCTTTTTGTTGCTTGTTTATTGCCACTTTTGACACCTCATTCTTTTTAGATGTCTCCAATCTCACTCATCTGTGAGTGTCCCCCAATCCCACGCTGTGTCACCATTACTGTTTTTGCCACTTTACTTAAGTGCCCTTACAAGCGTATGAAGCATAAAGGAGCAAGTGAACAACAACGGTTTGGGTTTGGTGTATGGCAAGACTGGCAGAGACTCTTATCCATCTTTCATCTCAAACTCTGGTGGGTGAATAACGCTCTCCAATGAAGATTGATACACACAAAGTTGACCCCAACACACACACACATACACACAGTAAGAGAAAGAATGCAACGGTGCATTGTAAAAGGCAAATACTGTGATTAATGAGCAATGTCTGCTTCCAGTTGCAGCTGCTTGGCTAAGCAGAAGAAAGTTGTTCCCTAGATCCTATCAGACAATGTGTTTTTAATGGACCTCTGTAAAACCTCCCTGCTCTTTTAGAAGAGGGAGGAATCCAGGAAAACTCATCCTTCCCATTTAAAACAACATTATGCTGATATGCAGAGCTTGGTTTACCATGTTGAGAGAAAACTTGACCTCCCTTACAGCTCCTTTTCTAAAACTCTGTGTTATTTTGGCCTGATTGCCACCAAACGTCACAGTGATTACAGCTGAGTGTTCAGCCACCAGAAGCGTAAACCGCCCAGATGGTTTCTGCCAGGAAAATGGAGGCAAACTTGTGTTCAACTTCATGTAAACCACATGGACCAAATATAAGGCCAAGACTCTTTAAGAAACAAAGGTGGGGTAACATAATTATTAGCAGAGTTTCTCAATTATTTAAATCTTGTCCAAATAGTCCATGTCAGTCATTTACATATATTTAACTTTTTTTTTTTACAATCATTATTAACCCCATTCAAATGAGATTAGCTTTACATGAAGAGATGGTGTAACAGGTTTCTCTCAGAGTGTCTCTGGGACTTTATCCTCTTCTGAATCCACCAGTTATATTGCAGAATACATGCCCTTGTGTCAATAAAGATGGAAGGCTTCTTTTACGTATCCGTAGTGGCATTACTGTTTCATTGGGAGGTGGGTAATTTAAGTTTATCCATGCATGTGTGTGTATTTATGGATAATTTGCATTACATAATCTCAGTATAAGTGATAGAAATAGAAGTGTCATAATACAGACAGTCCTGTGGCCAGAAAGCCCCACATCAGACCACTGATGGACTAACTGATATTTAATGCCAGTATTATAACCTGCTCATAGTAATATATCTGTATGCTGTAGGCTACACTACACGATAACTTAACTAACCTTCAGATGGGTTTAGCTTACCTTAACTTTTGGATGCATCATATAAAACCTGAAGTTTATCCTAGACTAGACTAACACAATAGAAATATACCAATGGCTTGTTTTATACAGGATATGAGGTAATATTTACATGTAATAATTTTGTCAGCTAGCCTGTGTGTTCTTATATTATTACGTATAAGGCACCATTCAAACTATAATTCCCCAGATACAGCAGTACAAAACAGGATCTATTGGCTTTTATCGAAATGAATGGAATAGATTGCTTTGAGACTCCTCAGTGTGAAAATGAACATGCTTTGAACTAGTACAGGGCAAAATGTATGATCGACATCAGTATAAGACATAAAATGTTAATACATAGGTGTTTAGTATAAGCTTCACACAATGTACCTACCATTCAAACGTTTCTCAATGTCTACTTTCTCTACAAATAGACTACACATACACTACCAAATGTAATAAAAACAACCATTCTTCTGTTGAATCACTTAGACCTAAGATATGGTAATTCTTTTATAATCCATATCACTTCTTCAAGGCAAACTGTTAAACAAAATGAATTTCCTGTCCTAAAAGCCTTAATCTCAGAAAGAATTCCAAGACTGATGAAATAAAATCCAAAATGTGGTTATACTGAAGTTGTAAAACTTTTCTGTATTACCACCATTTACAGTGAGCTTCTTCTTAATTCTTGGCTCAGGTTTTCCAAGCGAGAAGAATAACCTGTCAATTAGGAATGACCTTGACATCTGGTTTCTACAGGGGCCTTGCCAACAGCTTTCCAAACATTTATTCTGCTACGAAGCAAAGCTAACGCAGATGTCATCAAGACTGCTGTCTTTACTGTGTCAATCACAGTGGAACGGCAAGCCAAGCTGGTAAACCTACCTTAAAGAAAAGTCTTTAGCACAATTGTCCTCAATCAGTCAAAAGATGCTTGGTAAAAATTCTATCTATAGTTAAACCACTCTTAGCTAATATAATTAATAAATAATGTCAATAATAATTCCTGTTGTGGTGCAGCAGATAGTGTTGCAGTTACACAGCTCCAGGGACCTGGAAGTTGTGGGTTCGAGTCTCGCTCTGGGTGATTTTCTGTGTGGAGTTTGGTGTGTTCTCCGGGTGCTCTGGTTTCCTCCCATGGTCCAAAAACACATGTTGGTAGGTGGATTGGTGACTCAAGTGTCCCTAGGTTTGAGTGTGAGTGAATGTGTGTCGCCCTGTGAAGGACTGGCGCTCCCTTCAGGGTGTGTTCCTGCCTTCACCCAGTGATTTGGGATAGACTCCTGACCCACCACAACCCTGAACTGGATAAGCGGTTACAGACAATGAATGAATGAATGCTGATTATTGCTGAGCAGTGTCATGCTGGCTGACTATTACACAAGCTTCCAAAACATTAAATACACTTTTTTACTGGAAGCTTTTCTATTCTGTTTATTCTAGCAGAGATGGTAATAAGCAAAGGAGACCAGCCAGTGAAAAATCAATTACTGTGGGGGGAGATGCTGAGGTTGATGCAGAATGCATTTATTTAAGATAAGATATCTCTCAAGTCTAAAGAAGTCACATGCCAAAGCATCCTCAATAATATGGGTGGAGCAAGAACACGTCCAGGGAATTTGGACTGTAATTTGCTAGATCTGGACTTTAAATGGAACAGTACTTGGGCTGCAACTGATGACATTTCTGAAGTCCACAAGGACAGAAGTACAGACAAGAACACATATTGATAAATGGCTAATGTGTCTCACTGAAAGATCGCCATTGTTGAAAAACATAACCATAGACCAAGAGAATCTGACTGTGCTATATGATGTATAATAAAATTAATGGTGTATTCATTTAAAATATCAACTCTATTCATGATCAATACAGGAAAGATAACTTATATAATATATATAAATTGTAACTTATTCATTCATTCATTCATTGTCTGTAACCATTTATCCAGTTCAAGGTAGCGGTGGGTCTGGTGCCTACCCGGAATCACTGGGTGCAATGCGGGAACACACCCTGGAGTCGGCAAAAGTCCTTCACAGAACATTCACTCACACATTCATACATATGAACACTACCATTGTGTGTTTTTGGACCATGAGAGCACCCAGAGGAAACCCACACAGACACAGCGAGAACACACCAAACTCCTCACAGACATTCACCCGGAGTGGGGTTCTAAAAGTCAAAAAGTCACAGATTCTGCTGAATTTGATATAGTGTTGGGCAAATTTCCATTCCTTGTTAGCTACACTAGTTTTTCAGAATCAACACAAATCAGAAAGCAAGCTTCGGACACTGCACATGCTTTCGCTCATGGGCTGCACTTGATATGAGGGGAGAACTGTATACATTTGAAAGCCTCTTGTGGGAGAAAGCTGGCTTGGAGACAGGACCTCTTCCCCAGGCTACAGCCTATTCTTCTGCCTTCATATACTGACCTCATGTTCTCCCATAAACACTGTGAAAACTCAGACAGTCCGTTGGTCTGTCACACCTGTTTGTGATTGTTGTAAGTATTCTCCCTTGTTCACATTAATATAAATGGCCTGAGGCTCCATTTAGGAACATTGAAATTCTCAGAGGTGTCAGACTCCATTCCTGCAGAGCAATGGCACTTCATACAATATTGCATTTATTTCTGAAGCTCCATGTTACTTGCCCAATTACTAAACTTTGTTGTGCTGTGGGATGCTTGACTCCTATGTATGTACACATATGACATAAGACCCTCCCATTGGAATCATTTAAAATTAATTGTAATCAATACCAAAATCTCTCTCTCTCTCTCTCTCTCTCTCTCTCTCTCTCTCTCTCTCTCTCTCTCTCTTACACACATAGGATATTGTGTGTGTGTGAATGATTAGAAACACCTACACCTGCGTTCTTATTCCCATTTCACTCTGCTCTTCAATGGTCAGGACCACTACAGAGCAGGTATCATTTAGGTAGTGGATTTTCAGCACTGTATTGACGCTTACGTGGATGTGATGTTTTAGTGTTTTTTTTATTTTATTTTTTTTTTTTTGTGCTGGTATGATAGGATCAGACACAGCAGTGCTGCTAGAGCTTTAAAGCCCTAACTGGATTGAGAATAGTCCACAAACCAACAGATGAGCTACTATTTCTGATTTTACATCTAAAAGTGGGGCAATGAGTTAGAAGTGTCTAACAGAGTGGACAGTGTGCCACTTGTACCAGTGCAACATTCGGTAACACCCCACTTCAGTATCACTGCAGCACTGAGAATGATCCACCAACCAAATCATACCTGCTCTGTTGTGCTCCAGTGTGAGTCCTGAACATTGAAGAACAGGGTGAAATGGGTATAAGAAAGATTGCAGAAAGATAGGTGGACTACGGTCCTGTATGGTGAGTGGAGCTGATAAAATGGACAATGAGTGTAGACAAAAGATAGGTGCTTCTAATCCAGTGATCATTCAGTGTATAGTTGGGATGTTGAAGGCTAACACTTGTCTTCTGTTTTTGGACAAACATGCAAAAGAACAATATCTTACCATTGCATAGTGTGTACCAAGATGACAGCTGCCAAAATACTATTAAATACAAGGAAAGAAAATTATATAAAGCCATTTGAACACCAATGAAAGATTATGTTGCAATTGTGAACATTGTAAAAGTAACATTCTCACAAATGTCCTTATGCCACCTAGTTCTAATTTGCTGGATAATGTAGTGTCGCTGTCTACAGATTTGATTCATGATAAAACAGACAAAGCACATTTGTCTTCATTAACCCCTCCTCGCCCTCCTTATCCCCATACTAAGCTCTCTCTCTAAGCAAATGAGACCAGGAGGCCATTCCAGCATCCATGGAGATGGAGCAGGGTTCAAACTATGTTTTTGGCAAATATAGCGACCACAGAATGGATGACCGTGGCTGTGGGAGAGATAGAGAGAAACAGAGAGTGATTTGCCCTATATTATTGCATGTTTCTCATGTTTCAAAGACAAGCATCCTTGCAGTGGTTCTTGGGAAAATGCCAAGACCTGCCAAACAATGCTGCAATATAAACATCCTTTTTAATTTTCTTATTTCTGTGTCAATTTGAAGGGCTTATTCTCACAAATTAAATAATGAGCTTTAAAATTCATAGGGGGCCCTTTTCTGCAGGAAAAACCTGACAACATAGGATCTATTCAATCTACCCAGAACAACCATAATACATCTGCTTGTTTCTACACTGACTGCCCATTTTGCTCTGTGGTGATCCTGTGGTGGTCCAGACCATTGAAAATCAGGGTGAAAGGGGGAGAATAAAATATACAGAGCAACAAATGGACTATTTTCTGGAAGGTAAGTGGAACTCAATGTATACTTAATGGACAGTCAGTGTAGATACAAGGAGGCAGTTATAATGTTATGGTTTATTTGTGTATATTCACTTTGTTAAAATATATATTTATATATTTATCAGACAATTGCACAGTGGCCTCATAAACTAAATATAACTTTAAAACAATATACTGCTGATACATGGCTAAAGTAAGAACTCAGAGTAGAGTCACTGTTTCTTTTTATTAGAGGAGTCAGTTGAGGTAGTTCAGGTATCTGATCATGTTGCCCCCTCAACGCCTCCCACTGCAAGTATACCAGACCTGGCCAACTATAAGGAGGCCCTGAGGTAAACCCAGGTCTCACTGAAGGTATTATCTCCCTGTTGACCCAGGAATGCCTTCGGATCCCCCAGGAGGAGCTATGGAAAGTTGCCAGGGGAGAACATGGGCTTCCTTGCTTGGCTACCACCGCAACCCTGAAATGGACTAAGTGGGATAGATGTGGTGAATATTTAGTGCGTGTTCATGTTGGATTTTCTACATGTACCATTCTATTCAGGAGACTTGTTTCAAAAAAATCTGCAGCTACAACACCAAAGTTTAGTTTTAGAACTTCGCACAATCCAATGAACACAAACATATTCAGTAATGTTGAGGTTCTGGGATGGTCAATGCATTGTTTTATGAACATCAGCAGCATGTTTTTTTTTTTTTTTTGGGAGTGGGGGGGTATTTGATGGTGCAACAGGTAGAGTTGCTGACTCACAGTTCCTGGGCCCTGATGCTGTGGGTTTGAAAGAAATATTCACAAAAAAATTTTTAAATAAATCTCTGGTCAGATGCTGGAAAGTCCTTGCGTGTTTATATATGTCCCTAACTCTGTAAATGTGGAAACAAACAAAGTTGCTCCGATTTACAAGACGCTAACTGATTTAAAAGAAACTGTATCTTTGAAAAGCATGTAAAGAGATGAAAATGTTGCTCTACTTCTGCTTTATAGCTTTATATTTTTGCTGTAGTTTTTAATTAAAGTGGAACTAATTCCAAATTCAGGACACTGATAACTACATGAAAATAAACGTAGACTGTTGTGCTACAACACTAAACAATTTGAGTTACAAATGAGTCTCTGTGGTAATTCAAGCAGTAAATAAACAGTCCAATGGCTCTAGGCTCTGGACCCACCATGACCCTGAACAGTAAAAAACTTTTATGAAATATAAACAAATAAAAGTATTAATGTTCTTTCTTTCTGCCTATATCCTTTTTTCTGTAAGGGCATTTTGACTGCTCCATTTCTTTTCTGAACCAAACTGGCCATCTCCTGACAATAGGGCCAATACTTGAGATAGCTGGTCCTATTGGGAATCCCCAAGTGTACATCTTCTATGTGGTTGCCTTTTTAAGACACAAAGACTAATGCAGATATTTGTGTTATGACTATATGAGCCAGATAAATGACTGATCATCCTTGATATAGTCCAATGTAGTGAATAAGGAGTGTTTGTTGCACTGGCTTGGAGAAAAAACATATTTCCATTATTTCCCAATGGTCCCAATTATAGATCTGCACTGGAGCTACAGGCTAATGTTGCCAACAAGTAATAGAAGTGTATAGCCCAATAGTTAGCATCATGCAAACTGCAGGTCAGAATTATCACCCACTGACTGCAGGCAATGCTAATTGCTACATTAGCCATGTATTTCCCGGAGTATACTGTGTAATTCAATTTTTCCGGGCTATCGCTTTCACACTATTTCCCATGTCTGGAGCAGCTGGCTCCTTTCAGGTTCTGGCAAGATCCGAAGGACCTCCTGTGGATCCGGGCTGCCCTCTAATTTGTCTCTTTAGACTCAGATAGACAAATGAAATTAGAGCCAAACCTAACCGTTCAAAGTGTTGATCTTGGGTCACCACCCCATGTCTAACTAATTGTCTTCATTTGAAAAGCAAAAACTGATTAGCACACACACTCTGAAGGTAGGACCACAGAGGCAGGGAGCAGGAAAGGGGAAGTCAAAGAAAAACAATTTTAAATAAGGAGATTCTTTTTTTTTTAATTAGTTACTATAGAAAACTAAATTCATAATATCAAACCTATCCCCATCAGATAAACTTTGATTCGAGAGCTGGAATTGGTAACAAATAATAAATGGGTGTTTAAAAGATAATATTTTAATTTTACCCACTATTAATAAAACTGCATTTGTTTGGAATAAAATACAATACATCCCTTTAGTATTCCAAGTGAGGTTTTCCACATTCATAAAATTATATTATTACTTTATTCCAAAATTCGTGCAAGTTTCTGATTATTTTTCATATCCTGAAAGTCTTGTTCTTATTTTTTGCGGCTTATCAAATAGAAACCTGCTGTTTTCAAAGCCTCCCGTATGAGACTGAAAACTGTTGTTTATTTTCATAGTGTCCAATAACTAAGCTTCTGTTTTACTGCCTATTCTGTCTGTAGAGAGATATGATTGTCAGATTGTGCTTTTTATTTGCTTTGCCATGTTAGAGACCAGCAGACCTTGCATTCTCCACATCATGTCCAAGACCCATTCAAGTCCTGAGCTGAAATCTGGACAAATCTAGGCGCCTGATGTCTAAGCATAATAAACCCAGAAGTGCTGTGAAAGCGATTGCTCAGTGATGGATTATGCAGCAAAGTTTGTTTGGCTAGCAATGAGTGTTATGACACACCTGCTTACAAAAGATGCATATCAACTGAGTCTTACTCTCAGATTTCTTTCACTTCAAATGCCTCTCATTTGGACTGTGTATAGTTCTAGGAGCCTGTTTCCTAACAGGGTTGGGCCCTTTGTTGCCCGCTGTACGTACTTCTGTATGTTGGATTTAATCCCAAAAGGAAGGTAAATAATCCCCTCTTTTGGCATTGTAAGAACGTAGCAAACATTAACAGTCTGTCATTAAGTTCATATTGAAGAAAAATACTCAATGGAGCAAAGTTCCATGAATATGTAGACCCAGATGAGGGATGGAAATGTACTGGACATTTGCAATATCAGATTATTTCTTATTCTAGGGTCTATTATTTCCAAACATGTACAATACTGATGGCATCAGTGGAAGAGAATCAAACATAAAACCTTTTAATGTTAAAAAAAACCAACCCTAATTCAAACCATTTTGCCCTTATCCCAAATATGGATAGCAAAGACTAGGTATGAAAATTTACAGGTATAGTAGAATCTGGATTTTGATCCTGAGTAATAGCAGTTGAGTCCATTCAAAGTGTCAATTCCCAAAATTATTTTGATATTTATTTATATTCCAATTATATAAGGGTAGGTTTGGCATTAAAATCTTGACAGAAATTGATGAGATAGTTGGTTAAATATATATATACAAAAAAAATAATATAATAATAATAATAATAATAATAATAATAATAACTTGTCATGGGTGGCACGGTAAAGCAACAGGTAGTGTCATAGTCACACAGCTTCAGGGTCCTGGGGTCATGGGATTGAGCCCCCCTGCTCTGGGTGCCTGTGAGGAGTTTAGTGTGTTCTCCCATTGTCTGCGTAGGTTTCCTTCAGGTGCTGAAGTTTCCTCCCACAGTCCAAAACACATGTTGCAAGGTGGCTTGACTACTCAAAAATTGTGCTCATAGGTGTGAATGTGTGAGTGTGCATCGCCCTGAGAAAGACTCCAGGGTGTGTTCCCACCTTGCATCCTGTGATTCTGGGTAGGCTCCAGACCCACCATGTCCCTGAACTGGATAAGCAGTTACAGAAAATGAAAGAATGACACATCATATTTAGGAATGTCGTATTGATTATAAGGGATCTTCAGCTATCCTATGGGCACACAAATGTAAGTTAATGACCTGTTAGATTTTAGCAATCCAGTTAAGGCAGCTAACTCTGTCAAAGTTTGCATTCATAATTATAAAGGGCTTCAGCTAAACGGTATATAATTTTCTTCTCTCAAAATTAGTTGAATAATATGCTGCATTTTTTGTACAAATTCTACATTGTGTGTGTGTGTTGATGTCAAACTCATTCTACATTGTGTGTGTGTGTGGAACTTAATCAAAGGCTTTTGTGTCTACTCTCAATTCAGAACATTTTTTTGATTCAACTCCAAGCCCAAGCCAAGACAAATTGGTGTCTCAAGTCTGCTGTTTTCATTCTGTACTACAGTGACAATTATAACACTTAGAGAAAGAAGAGGACATTTATACTCTATTTTGCATTATAAAGTCAGCATTCCTAAATCATTACACACCACATCAAATCTTGTTTTTATATAGTTTTTAATATAAACCTGTATGGCATCATATGACATATCTATGCTAGCATAACTGAAAACCGGATTAGCAGCCATCTAGAACCTGGATTTGGTACATTTGTTCTTGGACATTACAACTATTTGATGTAATAGCCAAATGTGTGATGCAATGTGCATGATGCTAGTTAAAACTATAAACTCTAGTACAAAAATAGTCAATTGTGGCTTGTCTATTCAACTAAGTTAAAGGAAAAACTGCAAATGATATCCTCTTTCTTTAAAATGAATCCACGTGTTTAAGTGCTGCTATGGGGGGAGGCTGTGAATTATCACTCGTCTGAGACTTAAGAACAAAGCAAAGGAAAAACGCTAGTGTGAAACTTTACACTGAGAGCCGAAGGCCTGCTTTCTAACCTGTTGTGTGGTTTGGGTGGTCACAGGGGTCAGCAGAAATCTAGAGTGATTTTAACATCACTGTCTAAATCAGAATGTCCAGTAGTAATAACTACAGAGATTACTAAAAACTAATTTAAGGGGTAACAAATGCTTCCATGGGTTTATAGACACGCATTGAATTTAGTGAATTTGGTGAACCCACTCAGGCCACAGGTATTCAATTTTGTACACACAGCTTGTATACAAAATGATCCTAATTTCACGGAGCTCAGTGAGAAGTGTGTGCATGAGGTATAAAAAGCCCCCAGGTTTGCACTGAGGCAGTGGAACTGTGTTCTCAGGCAAACCTTTTTGAGATGAGATGGAGTGATGCTTGTGATCCAGAACCAATCATCCAGCATCAGTTTTTACACTCAATAATGGTCTTGCTAAAGATCATCAAATCATTTCACTTATGTTCCATCATCTATAACACCTCTAAGATGAATAAACTGGTTCAGTCAGGGGCAACAAAGCGACTCGATTCTTGGTCTCATGAGTATGGCAAGCCAAACAGGAAATATTTAATGAACTTTGATATATATAGAATGAACGCTGATATATGTAGAATGAACTTTGATATATATAGAATGAACGCTGATATATATAGAATGAACTTTGATATATATAGAATGAAAGTTGATATATATAGAATGAACTTTGATATATATAGAATGAACTTTGATATATATAGAATGAACGCTGATATATATAGAATGAACTTTCATATATATAGAATGAAAGTTGATATATATAGAATGAACTTTGATATATATAGAATGAAAGTTGATATATATAGAATGAACTTTGATATATATAGAATGAATGCTGATATATATAGAATGAACTTTGATATATATAGAATGAAAGTTGATATATATAGAATGAACTTTGATATATATAGAATGAAAGTTGATATATATAGAATGAACTTTGATATATATAGAATGAACTTTGATATATATAGAATGAACGCTGATATATATAGAATGAACTTTCATATATATAGAATGAAAGTTGATATATATAGAATGAACTTTGATATATATAGAATGAAAGTTGATATATATAGAATGAACGCTGATATATATAGAATGAACTTTGATATATATAGAATGAAAGTTGATATATATAGAATGAACTTTGATATATATAGAATGAACTTTGATATATATAGAATGAAAGTTGATATATATAGAATGAACGCTGATATATATAGAATGAACTTTGATATATATAGAATGAAAGTTGATATATATAGAATGAACTTTGATATATATAAAATGAACGCTGATATATATAGAATGAACTTTGATATATATAGAATGAAAGTTGATATATATAGAATGATCTTTGATATATATAGAATGAAAGTTGATATATATAGAATGAACGCTGATATATATAGAATGAACTTTGATATATATAAAATGAACGCTGATATGTATAGAATGAACTTTGATATATATAGAATGAACTTTGATATATATAAAATGAACGCTGATATATATAGAATGAAAGTTGATATATATAGAATGAACTTTGATATATATAGAATGAACTTTGATATATATAGAATGAAAGTTGATATATATAGAATGAACTTTGATATATATAGAATGAATGCTGATATATATAGAATGAACGCTGATATATATAGAATGAACGCTGATATATATAGAATGAACGCTGATATATATAGAATGAACGCTGATATATATAAAATGAAAGCTGATATATATAGAATGAACACTGTTATATATAGAATGAAGGCTGACATACAGGGGTTGGACAATGAAACTAAAACACCTGGTTTTAGACAACAATAATACATTAGTGTGGTGTAGGGCCTCCTTTTGTGGCCAATACAGCAGCAATTTGTCTTGAGAAAGTCCTGTACAGTGGTCAGATGGATTTTAAGCCATTCTTCTTGCAGGATAGTGGCCAGGTCACTACGTGATGCTGGTGGAGGAAAACGTTTCCTGACTCGCTCCTCCAAAACACCCCAAAGTGGCTCAATAATATTTAGATCTGGTGACTGTGCAGGCTATGGGAGATGTTCAACTTCACTTTCGTGTTCATCAAACCAATCTTTCACCAGTCTTGCTGTGTGTATTCGTGCATTGTCATCCTGATACACGGAATCGCCTTCAGGATACAATGTTTGAACCATTGAATGCACATGATCCTCCAGAATGGTTCGGAAGTCCTTGGCCATGATCATTCTATATATATCAGCGTTCATTCTATATCCCCCATACTCAAATAGCCTCCTGGCCTTTTTAGGCCCATTGGTCATCTATTTCTGGCACGAGAGCTGTTTTGAAAAGTTTTTTTTTTATTATGATTTTTTTTTTCAATCGCGCTGTCCGCTCTTATTTTGAAATCGCGCACCGCGAGGCTGGTGATTGCCTCCATGGCAACAATAAACAGATAGCAGTAAAGTCTTCGGAAACGAGACAGTCAAAGTTCATTCTATATATATCAATGTTCATTCTATATATATCAGCGTTCATTCTATATATATCAAAGTTCATTCTATATATATCAGCGTTCATTCTATATATATCAACTTTCATTCTATATATATCAACTTTCATTCTATATATATCAAAGTTCATTCTATATATATCAACTTTCATTCTATATATATCAACCTTCATTCGATATATATCAAAGTTCATTCTATATATATCAACTTTCATTCTATATATATCAACTTTCATTCTATATATATCAAAGTTCATTCTATATATATCAGCGTTCATTCTATATATATCAAAGTTCATTCTATATATATCAGCGTTCATTCTATATATATCAAAGTTCATTCTATATATATCAACTTTCATTCTATATATATCAAAGTTCATTCTATATATATCAGCGTTCATTCTATATATATCAGCGTTCATTCTATATATATCAAAGTTCATTCTATATATATCAGCGTTCATTCTATATATATCAAAGTTCATTCTATATATATCAACTTTCATTCTATATATATCAAAGTTCATTCTATATATATATCAGCGTTCATTCTATATATATCAAAGTTCATTCTATATATATCAACTTTCATTCTATATATATCAAAGTTCATTCTATATATATCAGCGTTCATTCTATATATATCAACTTTCATTCTATATATATCAAAGTTCATTCTATATATATCAGCGTTCATTCTATATATATCAAAGTTCATTCTATATATATCAGCGTTCATTCTATATATATCAAAGTTCATTCTATATATATCAACTTTCATTCTATATATATCAAAGTTCATTCTATATATATCAGCGTTCATTCTATATATATCAAAGTTCATTCTATATATATCAACTTTCATTCTATATATATCAAAGTTCATTCTATATATATCAGCGTTCATTCTATATATATCAGCGTTCATTCTATATATATCAAAGTTCATTCTATATATATCAACTTTCATTCTATATATATCAAAGTTCATTCTATATATATCAGCGTTCATTCTATATATATCAAAGTTCATTCTATATATATCAACTTTCATTCTATATATATCAAAGTTCATTCTATATATATCAGCGTTCATTCTATATATATCAACTTTCATTCTATATATATCAAAGTTCATTCTATATATATCAGCGTTCATTCTATATATATCAAAGTTCATTCTATATATATCAGCGTTCATTCTATATATATCAAAGTTCATTCTATATATATCAACTTTCATTCTATATATATCAAAGTTCATTCTATATATATCAGCGTTCATTCTATATATATCAACTTTCATTCTATATATATCAAAGTTCATTCTATATATATCAGTGTTCATTCTATATATATCAAAGTTCATTCTATATATATCAACTTTCATTCTATATATATCAAAGTTCATTCTATATATATCAACTTTCATTCTATATATATCAAAGTTCATTCTATATATATCAAAGTTCATTCTATATATATCAGCGTTCATTCTATATATATCAACTTTCATTCTATATATATCAAAGTTCATTCTATATATATCAACTTTCATTCTATATATATCAACTTTCATTCTATATATATCAAAGTTCATTCTATATATATCAACTTTCATTCTATATATATCAGCGTTCATTCCATATATATCAACTTTCATTCTATATATATCAAAGTTCATTAAATATTTCCTGTTTGGCTTGCCATACATGAGAGTGGTGCTACATAGAAAAAATGGAAAAGTAAAAAACAATCACTTTCATGACAATTCCTTTCTACATGTTGGTGGTAAAAATGACTTAGTACTCTTTTAAGAGGTGATAATGCTTGGTGGTAGAGGTGATAGTGTGGAGTGAGGAGGAGGATTAGCAGCAGCCAATTCTCAGCAGGATGCTTTAAAAACAGACCAATAAAACACACACACACACACACACACACACACACACACATAAATACATTGACAACCAGTCCTACAGTTCTTATTGTAACTGATAGAGACTGTCATTTGATAGTTTCTTCTACAATATAAAACCTTTTTTAATGTATAAGATAAACATAGAATATATAACTTAGTAATAATAAAATTAATTTGGAGACTGTAGCTATACTAAATTAATACTCAGGAGGGGGGAAAAGTATCCTTCAGGACTAAAGTATAAATAAATATAATAAAATAATATTAAAATGAATTATTGTTTCTATTTATTTTTTATATGGAATACAAAATATTCCCTTAAGATTTAGCCAAATTCACTTGGACACACTTTCTTTAAAATTAATTAATAAATTAAATTGTTAAATATAATGCAGTTTTTTCTGAGCATAAAACAGATAGTAAAGGAGTTTGTTTTAAAAACAAAATAGGTTAGAGATTACCTGCAGATATAGGAAAGTCAATAGCCCCCCACAAACAACACCAACAGAGCACCAAACTGTAATAACAAAGAACCCACTATGACAATATTATGTTAAGGCACACATGGGAGAGGAGAGTTGGGAAATATGTTGTTATTATTATTATTATGATTATTATTATTATTACTATTATTACTATTATTATTATTATTAGTAGTAGTAGTAGTAGTAGTAATAGTAGTAGTAGTAGTAGTATTGTTGTTGTTATTATTATTATTAATATTAATATTTTCAATATTATTATTTGATTCTCTTCCTTTTGGGGCAGCACACAGCTAGCAGGTAGTGTCACAGCCACACAGCTACAGAGTCCTTGGGTTGTGGGTTCGAGCCTCGCTCCAAGTTTGGTGTTCCTCCCGTGTCTACATGGGTTTTCTCCGGGTGCTCCGGTTTCCTCCCGCGGTCCAAAAACACACGTTGGTAGGTGGATTGCCCACTCTAAAGTGACCAAAGGAGTGAGTCCCCTCCAGGGTGTGTTCTTGCCTTGCGCCCAGTAATTCAGAGTAGGCTTCGAAACCACAGCGACCATGAACTGGATAAGCGGTTACAGATAACAAATGAGTGAACTTTTTTGTTTCTTGTAGTAGTTGCAACAAGGTAGTGTCTCGCCTAATCTCTTAAATATACAATATTTTAATGTTTTATTCAATAGCATATACAGAGAAAGGGAGGTAGAGGGAGGGATAAAAACAAAAGTGAGAGAGAGAGAGAGAGAGAGAGAGAGAGAGAGAGAGAGCATCTGCCAAAGAGTTTTAGACAAGACATGTTAATCTGGGAAGTTTGTCTTACCAAAGGAGCTGTTTGAGGGAGGTCCACTACATCCGTTCACTTTCTCCCTTTCTCTCTCTCTCTCTCTCTCTCTCTCTCTCTCTCTCTCTCTCTCTCTCTCTCTCTCTCTCTCTCCTTCTATTTCATTCTTTGTATTAACTGCTTTTTCATACTCCCTCTCTTACCCCCCCACCGACTCCCACCTCTTCCTCTCTCTCTACCATCCCCACCTCCTCCTTCATGTGTGGGTGTGCTTTCCTTCTCTTCAGTCTTCAGTCTTAACACTCAGCTGAGCTATGAGGCACCACATTGTGTGCTGGAGGCAGCCGTGAGAAAGACAAAGCCTCTCCCCACATACACACACACACGTAATCTTACACACATACATTCATTCTCACACGAGTACTCTAGTACGCTCTCTCTCTCGCACCCACTCTCACTATGGATGTCAAAGTGCTTGTCGTGATGGTGTTCCTGACAGTGGCTTTGTGGAAGCCTGAGATTGAAGGTAAGCTACTGGATCTTATATGTCTATTTTATCAGTGGTAGATGGTTAGCATAGTGTTTTATATGTGATTATAGCTTCCTAACTAAACATTCATCTACAAGAATAAACCAAAACTGAGGTGAGGCTAGATCTGTGGATATCCTTGAATTAGATTGGTGAGATCCAAAAAGATTTACAGGGCATTCACTGGAGAAAGCACTAACAAATAGCTCGCTCTAAGTCACAATCCCAGTCTAAAAACTAGGCATGTATCATAATCTTTAATGTATACACCAGTATATATTTAGATTAAGCTATGATTTGGTTGTCTCCTTGGTCACAGATTCTTGAGGTTTCATGCAGTATGGTAAGGTACTTTGCATCCCTGTTGCTCTAGATGATGTCTGGAACTAATAAATAAATTAAATAAGCTGTGTAAATAGCTGTAGTGGAGCACAGGTATTTAATTCGGAAAGCATGATACGTTGTTTTTATTTTCTTTTTTTTTTTTTTTTTTTTTTTGTAGGACCTGTGACTTAATAACCTTTATAGATAACCAAGAGAATCTTTTCTGAAAGTTGGGATTTCCCAGAAAAATGTGATTCCTAAACTTCTTTATACGTAAAATACTTATAAAAATCCCTCTTGCAAATTGAAATTGCAAATATTTTTCTTGATGGAGAACCAACAAAAAGTGTTGGAAAGGTCTTTCATGAGTCCTGCCAATTCTTTGATAAATCTCCTTTGCAAGAAAGCACTCTGTCGCTGTCCAATTAAAATCATGTATCTCCATTTTTGTGGATTTTTTAGTTTACTACATCATTTGAACACAGCTGCTGTCCTTCACATATTAGCAAAGATTTATAATGAATGGATCAATAGAAATGCTATAAAATAATAATAATATGTATCCTTAATAAAGTAATATAAATGCAATACAAAAATTTTACATTGACTTCCATTGGAAATTAAGAAGGTTGTTTGTTCAATTTTGGTGATACTATATGTAGATGTTTGTAAACTGGGACTGAAGGGAGGCAGTGAAAACCTGATGTGCAAACTATATGTGATTCTACAAGCAAAAGATCAATATATTTTAACAATTATATTTTGACAATTATTAAGTCATTATTTTACCTGTAAAGCACTACTTGCATCAAAGCAACTTTCATCATGAATATTTTGAGACTCTCAGTTCTGCTCTGCTCTCAAGCCCACATTTTTTTTTTCAGAATTCTGATTGATTATGTGCTGTTTGCTTTTCTTTAAGATTTCATCCCATTACCTTCTAATTAAAGAAAGGTTATTTTGCTGCTCACTTGGCATGGTGTTTTGTGTGGAAGGCTACATCATTTAACATGAGAAAGGGTAATGTAATGGGCAGTATAGATGGACATTTTAGAGGCGGACTGGAGAAAATACTGTCTAAAAAAGACTCTAAAGTTCAGCCATTTCTACGTCTGAGAAGTAAAAAAAAATGATAATAGAAGTCATTGGCTAGTGTTTGATTGAGGACCAAGTCTGTGAAAGGTTGCAACTGAAGGAGACGCTAAAGACTTTGAAACAACATGGAAAATGCACTTTAGACTATTAATCAAATGCAAAGGACTCAATCTCAGACCCACTAATAACTTGGAGAGCAGGGTCTTGGAACAGAAATGCTTTTTTCCCTGTTAACTAGGAGGGTTTTGGAGGGTCCTTCTCTGCTTGACGACGGCAGATTGAAAAGCCAGAAACCGTGTTAGGGGGATGCTAGAACAAGAGTGGCAGCCTAATCTCTTTTTAATGATCCCAGCTCTTCTGTTGACGCAGGTGAACACAGTTCCACAGACGTGCTATCTCTAAAGGGAGAGGTTAAAAGGAAATGTGCTGAAGAATGTGCTGCTACATCTGAAGGGGTGCCCCTGTTTTATGACTGCAAGGGTTCATTTAAATTTAATTGTAAATCACTTGTCGCACAACGGTGATTTAAAATATATGTTCTTGTAGCATTCACAGTTGAAATCATTTGAAAGTGATTTTAAGACTTCAGGTTTAACAGTTATTTGTACATAAAAGTAGATATATTTCTGGGATGTTATATATTACAATCAGTTATAATTCTAAATAATTGCATAATGTTCTAATTTTATACAATATTCAAAACCAAAATCAAGGGAATAAATATATAGAAAACAAATGTAATCTAGATGACACTCTTAGAAACTATTGGATCTATATGTCCCTGGCTTCTATCAGTGGTCTAATTGCTTTTTGTTTTCTACAGATCTTAGTTTTTAAAGGACACTTTCAACAACCATTAATGTGTAAAGAAACTTGAATTATCTCAATTTGTTCTGGGTTCTGAGTTCCAAATAGAAACACTGCATTTACTATATTTATTTATAATTTCATTTAAACATATGGAAGCTTGTTTATATTTCATCATTAAAATGTACTGCTGCTACATTAAATATAATCATCAAACCAAACTCTCTTAAAATGTCTCTCAAATGTACATTTTGTCGATGAATGTTTTTATTCAACCCTGGTACATCTTACATGTTATTTCTGGTTCTTTTTTCAACATTTCCTTTACTTTAAAATTTACATTTTCAACATATGGCTGATGCTTTTACCCAGAGTGACTTCTAATTCTTATCATATTACATTCTTTCTTTCATTCATGCATATGTAATAGCTTCATCCTCTCTGAGTCACTGTGGGTCTGGAGTTCATCCAGAATGATGCAGCAGGAACACACACTGGACAGTGCATCACCCACTCACCCAGTCACTCACACACTCACAGCTGTGGACACTTTCACAGAGCAAATCCATCTACCGGTGTGTGTTTTTTGATTGTGCGGGGGGGACCTGAGCACGCAGAGTAAACCCACACAGTCATGGGGAGAACACACCAAACTCCTCACCCATTTCCACCAATGAGAAACCAGTTCTGTTTCAGTTCGTGCACCTAATTTTCATTCCCAACTGGAATCAAAGAATAGTATGTTCTTCATCATGAAGTGTGAGGACGTCTATAGGCCGTCAGTCTAAAGAAGGTCTAGAAAGAGCACAGAGCCTCAAATAAAGCATTATCGTGCAGTGTGATTGGAGTAATTTGCAATATGTTATATTGTCCTCGATGGTGAGCTGGGTAAAAGACCAGAGCCAGATAGAGCTGTGAAACCTTTCTTTCTGAAATTGAAATAACTCATTATTATATTTCTGATTTGAAAAGTAATTCACAAGGGAATAAAAACAAGAAAATGCCCCATCTGTGTGTTTTCTGGGGCTGTGGTAAGCGCAACTCAAGGCATATTCACTTTTAGGCTACTTTTCTCAAGCTCAGCAAGATGTCTCTGGATTCAAACTTAAGCAGGCAAAACTCAGCGTCATTTACACATGTATATCATATCGCTATGACCTAAACCCAATGTAATCAGTGGATTAAGCATGAACCTATCCTGCCAGTATTCATTTATTCATCACTCTGGTGCTGTCCTGGTTAAAACAAACAGCATCTCTGTGAACAGAGAGAAGTGGAGCAAAGTACATCTAATTTTCCGTTTGTCCTTTTCCAAAGTGAAAACTGAATAACCAAAATGTACACAGAGGCACTGAACTGGGGACACTGAATTCAACCACAGAAATGCTGAAAGTGAACAACACTGCAATGCCCCCAGTTTATGAAATATCCTTCCTTCCCATCAAAAGTGGCGCAAACCTCTGGATAGCACCAAGGTTCTAAGAATCCTGAATGGAACCAGTTCAAGAACTAGATATGTTCAGTTATAAAGTCTTGCAAAACACTTTTACTGGTGTAGTATGGTGTGTTTACCCAGATGAAAAATTGAACTCTGCTAAGACAGGTCAAGTTAAAGTCACTGGTGTTGCCCAGTATATTACACCACACACTAAATTTAATTTGATTCTATTTTTATAGTGTTTTTCACAATGACTGTCATCACAAAGCAGCTTTACAGAGATCCAGGTCCAAGCTTCCTTTGAGCAAGGAAAAACTCCCTCAGAGCAAGAGAAATTTTGAGAGGAACCAAGACTCAAAACAAGGAACCCATTCTCCTCAGGTTGACATCAGAGTGCACAATAAGACAGAATTGATCTGATAGAAATGATTAAGAGCTGTGGTTAATGTGAAAACAAGACATGAGATTTGAAGGTGTAAATGAGTGCAGGACACACCCTCCCTGGATTAAGGTCCATTTTGGCTAACCTGGTGGGGAAAGCCTATGTTTTTCACTAATGATGATACAATAATAAATTCTTTGTAGAGTGATGTCCTACATTTTTTAAACTTCTGAACTATATTTAGTGATGAACTGTTGTTTTTATGGTTTCTCCACAGCGAAGCCCATCAGTCTGGTTGAAAGGTGCTGGTGTCGTATCACCTCCAACACCGTTCCACAGAGGAGCATCCGCGAGATCAAGTTCCTCCACACTCCCAACTGTCCATTCCAGGTTATGTAAGTACTTTTCAAACACTAAATTCCACTATCTATTTTTGTTGTTGTTGTTTTTGCTGCATATTTGGATTCTAATCTATATTTCCACATTAGATATTTATTTATTATATTTTCTATTATAATTTGTAACATATGCACTCTGAATATTGATGTGCTCATGCAATCTGTAATCATAAAAATCACAAACTCAAAATGTGACTTATAAGTAAATTCATATAAATTTACATTCATGGAAACATACCCTAAATATGAGGGATGAATTAATCATGATTATTTCAGCCATTTAAGATTTCAGTTTACAGTACATTGATGAGTGACATTCCAGTACATTTTATTTTGGATGAGAATGTTAATTACTTACATTATGAGCAGACCAATAGCAAACTATAGAGCAGTTCCCAAACATTTGGTACAATAACCTGAAACTGTATTGTGTTATATATGCTTAGTACAAACTTTGTATTTATATTTTTTATTTCAGATTTATGATTAAAATATTTTCAGTCAATTTCATAATATATATAGTATGTCAGTAACATATTCAAGATACACGAAAACCAAAGGACTATGAATTTGTTTTTTGCACTTTTCTTTAGCTTATTATTCTGAAGCCATTATTGTGTACATAATTAATAATAAATAAGAATAATATTGTCAAATCCTGATTAAAAATATTTCATTCATATACATACATAGGTAGTACTTGCATCTTTATATCCATTACACAGAATCCTCTATACTAATCTATTCTTGACTATTCTCAACTTGATTTATTTGTATATGAGTTTCATTTCATTACATTACATGTCGTATTCATATTTTTATATCACTTTCTTATATTACTCTCTTGCATATTTGGTGCTATAAGAAATAAATTCACATGGCCTTACCACATCAGTAAGTGGGAAACTGCAGTAGGGAAGTGTTTTGAATTAGGATCGACATGATATTGTTTATCTAGAAAATTTAACAGAGAAGAATCATTCATTATAAATATAAATAAAATGATTTGGTAATTATTCTGTAATATTACATTCTTTAAATTGTGAGTGTACTATTCAACATTATTTGCTAAGTGAACAAATGTGTAGTTTTTGAGGAGGCTAGTGAGAAGGAGGAGGCTAAAGGGTTAAATGAAAGCTGAATCTACTGGCCGAGGTCATTGTGATGTGTTTGTTTAGTGTGTTTTTGATGTGCTGTATGTGGTCTTGAAGATTTAATTGGCAGCCGGCAGTGTGTCTGTAGAGAGAGACAGAAACAGCAGGTAGTAAGTACCTCACAGCCTGTTAATGATAACAGCAAACAGCCTGTGTGTTTGTGTGTGTGAGGGCTAGATTTACTACCATATTTCTTTCACTTGCCCTAGGGTATTTTTGAGTCCTTAGTACTTCAGATTCAGGGATAAATTCCTAAATAAACTAAAGCTGAAGTTTAGCTGATGTCCAAGCGAGGAAGGTTATTTCCCTCGGGCCAAAGTCCTGTCCCACTCTGACCTTACTGACCTAAATGACCCCTCTTCCTCTCAGCGCTCACTAACACTAACACACTCCTCAAACGTTCACAACTATTAGACGAATATGTTCCACATTAGCCAAGCCTTCCCAGTGTGAGGGGAAAAGATCTTCAAGCAAGGTGAACACAAATACAAATTCAGGCACTTTGACCTAATGATTATTTCCTTGAGGAAGTACTTCAGCTTGTCTTTTGTAGATCCATTGATGAAAGATAACACACACACACACACACACACACACACACAAAGCATTGCCAGTTCACTTCATACATCTTTTTACAATCAGGCCTCAAACTTATATTTTTTTCCAAGGAACACAGTGTTTAAAGGGCTTCAATGGCTGCATCGTAATACATATAAATTATAATAATTATTATTTTTTAAAATATATTAATTTCTTTGCTTTATTTCCCTTTATTTCACCCACAAACATCTGTAGATAATTTTTAGGATATGTGTTATCAATTTTTAATTCTCATAACATTTCGAGTGTTCTCCCCTTGTTCGCATGGATTTCCTCTGGGTGCTCCGGTTTCAGGAAAAAAAAGTGTACCTAGGTGTGAGTGAATGTGTGAGTGTGTGTCGCCTGTGAAGGACTGGTGGCCCCTCCGGAGTGTGTTCCTATTTTGCGCCCAATGATTCTGGGTAGGCTCTGGACCCACCGTGACACTGAACTTGATAAACAATATCAGACGAATGATTGAATGAATGAATGAATGAATGAATGAATGAATGAATGCCATTTATACATTTTCTATGTTAAAATATTTCAGAATTATTGTCCTTTACATCTCTATTGAGGAATCTTGAAACAATTCATATTCCAGCTGTCATGGCTGATGATGTCCTAATGACCTTGAAGCTGATTGGCTGTGTCAGGTTTAACAGAAGCGGGAGAATGTTTACTGTAGTTGCGAGACTCTCACATCAGCTTTTGATGGAACAGTTACGGGTAGGGTTTTCTTTTTTTTGATTGGTTACATTTTTATCACTTTTGTTAATGAAACAGGTTTGATGACACAATAAGCAGATATTTTTAAACGTTATCTGTTTGAAGAAACCTGAAGTTGTATCAACTATACCTTTTATGTTTTTTTTTCCTTTTGTTATTTACCTACTTTGAAAAAAATTAGCTGATAAAACAATGGACAAATAAAAACTGACCAAACTTTCTTCATAATAAAATTAATCCATTTACTACACCTTAAGCATAAATGTTTTTATACACTGCAAATAACCAACGGGATGATGTGAGGTCTTGACACTGATGACGTGTAGGAGAGACTAATGAATATTCAACAAAACTACCTCCTAGTGCAGTTAAGTCTCAAAAAAGCCAAAGGCTGGACAGTAAACATGGATCTAATTATGATGGTGTTTGAACTGAAGAGCTGATGTGGGGTTAAGTTGGGATTGGACTGGGTGATTGCTGCAGTGACCATTTGTTGAGGGGGAGCAGTGTGTGTGTGTGTGTGTGGGCGTACTGAGTGTGGATGTGGTTAATTTGCAGAGCTGTGTGAGCCCTTGGCCTCAGAGCTGTTAATGCTCACACATGACCTTTTGGCGCAGAGGTGTGATGTGTTGGTTTCGGCGGAGATTGTGAGAGATAATACAGTATACAGGAAGTATAATTATTATGATAAAACAGGCATTATTTGGGTTATAATGTCTTGGTGGTGGTGTGTCAGCAGAGCAGGTAAAGGGGCAAAATATTTAGAAACCAGTAGATAGCATTAATGTTTTGGCTGATTAGTGTATAATACGCCAGCAAATGACAACCCTATATAGTTTGAGTAAAACTCAAATTGAATGAACTATGAATAATTTTTGGTGTGTTTTCGCTAGTTTCTGTATATGGACTTTTTTTCTATATATATATATATATATTTTTTTTTTCTATATATGATACATTTTTGTATTATTTACAAATTGTACCAAAATTTACATATTACATCAAAGTTATTATTTTTTAAAATGCAGTTTTATGTGTGATGGCTTCCTCTCTGTGTTTGTGTGTGTGTGTGTGTATTGTAGGTGTGAAATGTATGCATGCTTAGCAGCATTTTTTAAAAAGTATTTATGCTGGTGATCACATAGAACACAGAAAGAGAAAGTATTAAGTTTATTTTTCAATCAAAACAGCCACTAAGTGATAAAATAATTTATTCTTCAGTTTCTGGAAAATCAAGCAGAAAACCCAATACAATTAGCAGAAATAACACTGAATCCAATGAATAAACATAATTTCAAAATTTTCCGTATTTTATTTTGCTCACAATTTTCCTTTATTACAGCTTCCAGTCTTTTCAAGAGCTTTGTTGCTATCGGATTTTCAAACAAATCTGGACACTTTTCATGTCTCGATTTCTCACAGATGTGGACTGTTTCAGATCTGAAGGGAGGCTGGGACTTGATTTTTTCCCTCTCTCTCTCTCTCTCTCTCTCTCTCTCTCTCAAAGATGAAAGCTTTAAGTGCTATTCATCTGATGGGGACATTTTTGGTGCAACACCAAATCTTGCAGGGATTTTAAATGTCCCACATTTAAGATACATTTAAGTTTTTGAAGCTGAAATGTATGAAGGGTGTTCACTGATTTTGCCCTGTACTTTATGTGTATGTATGTGTATCTGTAAAGTGCATGTGTTTGTGTGTGTGTGTGTGTGTGTGTGTGTGTGTGTGTGTGTTTCTCCACATCGAGGTGAGAAGTCATGCTCTCTGCATTACTGATTACTGAAAGATCATCAATCACTGGAGGTCCAGCTCCAGCAAACCAAGCTGCTCCCTGACATTTCCTTCATCACTCACTGACCAACTCAGAATAGAACCTCATCTCACATCTGTGTGTGTGTTTGTGTGTGTGTGTGTAGATACTGGTGGCTCTGGTTATGCATGTACTTTGCCAGTGACGTTATTTAATAGTTAGTACTACTGTTATGTCATATGTTTTAATTCAATGGAAATTAATTAAAAGATAACTAGGCGTTTACATGGAGGTAGCTCCTTGGCTGCATGTATTTTATATTGGCAAAAAATGCATTGCCTGATATTTAAATGGAATACAATGTATAATATTATATGCATAATCATGCTGCGGGCAGCACGGTGGAGCAGCAGGTAGTGTCGCTATCACACAGCTCCAGGGGCCTGGAAGTTGTGGCTTCGATTCCCGCTCCGGGTGACTGTCTGTGAGGAGTTAGTGTGTTCTCCCCGTGTCCGCGTGGGTTTCCTCCGGGTGCTCCGGTTTCCTCCCACAGTCCAAAAAAACACGTTGCAGGTGGATTGGCGACTCGAAAGTGTCCGTAGGTGTGAGTGTGTGAGTGAATGTGTGTGTGTCTGTGTTGCCCTGTGAAGGACTGACGTCCCCTCCAGGGTGTATTCCCGCCTTGCGCCCGATGATTCCAGGTAGGCTCTGGACCCCCCGCGACCCTAAATTGGATAAGCGGTTACAGATAATGGATGGATGGATGGATAGGCGTTTACATGGAGGTAGCTCCTTGGCTGCATGTATTTTGTATTGGCAAAAAATGCATTGCCTGATATTTAAATGGAATACAATGTATAATATTATATGCATAATCATGCTGCGGGCAGCACGGTGGAGCAGCAGGTAGTGTCGCTGTCACACAGCTCGAGGGTCCTGGGGTTGTGAGGTCGAGTCTGGCTCCATGTGACTGTCTGTGAGGAGTTTGGTGTGTCCACGTGGGTTTCCTCCGGGTGCTCCGGTTTCCTCCCATGGTCCAAAGACGTCGGTAGGTGAACTGCCAACTCAAATGTGTCCATAGGTGTGTGTCCATAGGTGTGTGTCTATAGGTGTGTGTGTGTGTGTTTTGACCTGTGAAAGACTGGTGCTGCCTCCAGGGTGTGTTCCCGCTTTGTACTTTTCACTGCGACCCTGAATTGGATAAGCGGTTGCAGACAATGGATGAATGAATAATAATACTGCTGTGCCTCAATGCAATCATATCCTTACAGCAATGTACAACATTGGTTCTGAAAACTTTCCCAGCAGAGTATAAGCTGTTAATGCACAACAAGCTGTTGATACACTTTAATAATGTACCTACTAATACCTTTATTTAACAAAAATATTAAAAACATATTGGATGTTTAGTGTATTTTTTGTATTTTTGCAACAGAATTCTGAATTGTACTTAAATTATCTATTTAAATATCCATTTTTGGTTACAGCTGAAAAGTCCCTTTATTGCAGGGTTTTTGTTTTTTTTTTTGTTTTTGTTTTTTTGCAGTTTTTCCATAAAATGGACCCTTTAAGTGCAGCCAGATGTTAAGCTACATTTCAGGCAGCACAGTGTTCAAGCCGTGATCTGATAAAATACAGTGCAGGAGCATGGAGGGAAGAGAAAACACTCGTTCTTCCTCCACCCTTCTGTAACAGATCCCTCTCTCTTAGCGGCTCAATGCTCTCATTACCAGCACTAGGTCCAGTGGACAATGGAGAGGTCTCCTTAATGCATCTGATAGCTTTCCCTAATGGTCTCGGTCTCTGTCCCTGTCTCTCTCTCTCATGGCCAGTCCCAGTCCCAGATCATTTTTCACCCTCTTACATTCATTACTTCACTATTAAGCTCACCAAGCCCCTCTCTCTCTCTCTCTCTCTCTCTCTCTCTCTCTCTCTCTCTCTCTATCTGTCTCTTGCTCAGTGCCAAGCTGAAAAACAACAGAGAAGTGTGCATCAACCCCAAGACTAAATGGCTGCAGCAGTACCTGAAGAATACCATTAACAAGTAAGCAGAAACTCAGGAGAAAAATTATGTTATGTGAGAAACAGCATCCATCACTTTCTGAAGCTAAATTATGCTATACTTATATGTATTATACTGTTATACTTATCAGTTTATCAAGGTAAAACAAAAGAGGCCATCTTAAGACACCACATTTTTCTTTGCTGACTACATTTGGGCTAAATTAGGGTTTGTCCCACAAACAAGATCTGAATGGAATGGTCAGAAGAAGAACACCTTACCTGTGACAAAATTCATCATCTGAAGTATGCAAAACAAAGAGATTGAGGCATTTTGGAAACATGCACCATGGACTGATAAAGTAAAAATGAAACTCTGACCGCAGTTACCATAGGAACAGTATTTGTAGAATATGTATTATTTTTGGTGGTGTATCATTCTCAGCACTGGAGTGACACTGTGTGTTATGCAGATATGAGTGGATAAGATGCAGCAGTGCTGCTGGAATTTACAATCACTGGCTTATCAAACACTACCTTGCTGGTCCACCTTGTAGATGTAAAGTCAGAGACAGTAGCTCATCTGTTGCTGCAAAGTTTGTGTTGGTCATCTTCTAGAATTTTATCAGTGGACACAGGACACTGTTGGCTGGACATTTTTAGCCAGCGGGCTATTCTCAGTTAAGCAGTGACACTGAGGTATTACTAAATATAAAGATAGGTATAAAGGCGTACAATATACAGTCACAGAAAACAAGTTATTGTCACTAAAGGTACAAACAGTGTAAATGTAGGTACACTAAAGGTACAACAGTGGCTTTAAATTCCGGTTTTGGTTCCTAAATGTATATTACATATTCTTCTCCAGAAGGTGAGGTGAATATTTGTAAGAATTTATTATAAATCTATTCAGAATTAAATAACTAAGAAATTATTATTTATTTCTTAAGAAGTTATTTATAAGTCCTAGAGATGACATGATGAATATGAAATCAACACAATTTTAAAATATACAATTATAACAGTATATGATACAATTGTGTTCATTAATTAAAAGTACAGAATATATATCCTTAAGGGGAACCACCACAGTGACTGTGTTTCTGAATGTAATGTGGCATCCCTTGGTCCTTTGCCTGTCTTTGGGGCTTTAAGTGTGCAGGGCTATAGGGAACAAGTCTATAGCCTCACAAGTCTTGGTTTCAGAGTTACTGCTTGAGATTTGTTGATGTAAAGGGCCTTTAGGTAAATATGTTGTTCTCGTTTTGGATGAATTCACTACTGTTGGCTAAAAGATTAGTTGAGGCATGCTAAGCTGAGTTGAGTAGGTACCACCCTGCAATGGAAAAGAGACCTATTTTACATATTGTTGCTGTCTGAAGAAAACATGCATCTCATGCATCTCCATTTTTTGTCCACTTTTAGTGTGTTACATCATTTGAATGGTTCATTCAGAAAGATATGCTGCAAAATTACTTGGAATGGAATGGAATAAAATATTTTTATATTGACATCCACTGAAAGTTAAGAAGTTTTTTTTTCTCTTATAAAGTTACTGTTTTGGAGATACTGTTTTTCTTTGGACAGCAATGATATCTCCTGTAAAATGTGACCCACAGCTGTTATACCCTGATTATCATCAGCAACAGTGAAAACTCTGTGGTTCTAGAGATGGTTATCACTGCTTATACATTTCTGCTGCTAAAAGCTCACACGGAAAATATTTGAATGGCAAATAAACCTGTATTCTGAAATTCCTGCCACCCTGCCAGCACCAACTGCTGCTGAAATACAAGGTTATGGCCTGATGACAACCTTAGCTTGTAAACAAAACAATAAATCAGACCAATAAAATTGGTTTCTTTTTGCATGATACAATTAAATAAACTTTTGGCCACTATCAAATACTCTTTGTTTTTTATATAGTTTAACTGTTAATTTAAACTAATTTTTGCTGCTTTGTAAATAACAAAATTTTTTATGTATTGCCAAAATTAACCACATAACTAGGGACCAAATACATTTCTGATTAATTTACTTTGCGCTTTTTTTTATTGTAAGAGGAGATATGTATTTTAAATTGAATTAATTATCATAGCAATTAACTATATAAAAAAAATATTTTATTTTAATTATTTAAAATTAAGTTACAGCATATTTTAGTATGAGCACAAATAATTTTGACTCTCTCTCTCTCTTTCAGGATAAAGAAGTCGAGAAATCGTGATAACTAAAGACACCTGTGGAAGGAGATATGGAGAATCTGTGTGTCTTTGATCTCTACAGACATAATGTATCACGAAAGCACCTTCCTCACACACACCCACACACATACATACACACAGTCTGTGGACTGCTTGCACAAACAGCACTTCGCCTAAAAACGCATTTAATTCTTCACCCCATTGGACTGCAGCTTCACCAAACACCAACAAGATGCTTCTCACACACGTAATATACAGAACCGAGTGACTGTGTGGTCAAGCGAAATGTGAGACAAATATTCCCATTGTGTTTTGGACTGAAAAGAGCAATGAAACATGTATCAGGTGTGTGCCTTTGGTTCTGTATAAGCTGTGAAAGGAAACTTAACATGTTAAAGGAGGGAAAGGGGATATTGCTTCTGTTGGGACAACACATTGCATCTCCATTATCTGGTTTGAAGAAAATTTGAAAATGCCAGCTGATCTTTGCATTGTGTTATATAAGTGAGGGAAAGAGAAGCCTAAAGGAGAGACAGAAAGAGATAGAAAGCAATGATAGAGAGTGATTTGAGTCTAGGGTTAAAACCACAGCCACATGCTAAATAATGCAGCTACATTGGGTTATAGGCCACCAGTACTTCTGTACTTTGTTACTGAAACACTGAAATTACACAATTTCCCTCTTATCTCAAATGTAATCAGCCGTATGTGGTGTCTTAATTTGGTAATTCAGTGTTGCTGGAACTAATGTAGCTAACAATTTATCCATCTCTGTGTTCCCAGGGTTGTCAGCTCAGTGTATTGCTCACTCCCCAAGTCCTGATGTATGCAGATGCTTTTTTATAGATAGCCATCAATAATTAATTAACAGCGTCCACTAAGAGACCACTCCAGAATGTGAAAGAAATAAAATAATATATTTATTGCTTCTCTCACCAAATATAAACACTCACTTAAGTTTTGCAGTTTTGTAACAATATTAGAGAGTGCTGCTGAAGATTTCATTACTTGTTAGCTATGTAGCTTTGCTTGTAGCTCCAGCAATACATGAAATAAAGTAGACTTTCTTACACTGTATGACATCATTATTTTTAAAAATTGGGAAAAGTACACCACATTAACAACAATAATTTTTACTCAAATTTCAATCTAATATTTTGTGGCCTCAATATATTGTACTGTGGCCACACATTTTTAAAACAATCCCAAAAATGTCACCTTAAGGGGAAATTGCGTAAATTGAACTTTTCACAAAACTACTGCTTTAAAAGTTGCAAATCATATAACTAGACTCCAGAGGGAAAGCCATGCACTGAATTTTTTTTTTTGGGGGGGTTTGAGAGGCTTAATGATGAATAAATGTCTGAAATCAGTGCATTAAACATGCACAACAATGACAATGCAACTTTCACATCAATGCAATCCATTCTCTGGGCAGCTGCTTCTCAACATTTTAGTGTGTATATGTTCTTACAAACAGTGGCTTTAATCTTTTATATTTTAACCTTGAATCATATCAGTTTTTTGAGAAAATATTATTGTCTAAAAGAAAAGCTGGAACCCCCAAAACATTTGTACTCATTTTGTGTAGAAGCATTCATTTTTACATAATCTGGTTTTGTGCTGACCTAAATTTCATGTTAACAAATTATTGGTAACAAATGATTTCTATCCCATTTTGTGTGAACGTTAAAGGGGAATTTCACTGTTATTTTTCAGGTCAAAAGCTTATATTAAAATGATCATAAAACACAGCTTCATGCATAACATTTAATATATAACATTTAATACATTTCAGAGAAGCTTTTAGAGGCCTGGTTGCATTCACCAGTACTCTGAAATTCTGAATTAGAAACTATCTCAATAACATAATGTTTCATATCACTGAAGAACATTTGTTTTTGTAATTATTTAATCAAGTAGGATTTAAAAAAAAATTGTGGGTCTGTTTAAAGGTGGAATTTCCCTTTAAGGTTAGCTCTGTAGTACACATAGAAATAAAAGGGCATAATGTGACCCATACTGCAGATTCAGAACTTAAAAGAAGCAATATTGTACATATTAATAGTATTTTGCTGTTTGGCCTAGTATAACAAAATAGTACACGATAAGAACACATTTACTCCCATTCAGCAAATTTCTCAATTTGTATTTTGCAAAACAATGTGTCCTACTGAGACACTTAAAATGTGAGAGGGGTTTCTACAAAAGTTATGTTATTTTTATATCTGTGCCATATATGCTCTTAGTAAATATACATGGGAGAATATGAAGTGTTGTACTCATTCCAATTACTGTTTCGTAATATCTGAACAAAAATTATTCATGTAAGCAATATGAAAACATATCACTTTTAAAAGTGTAATGATGTAAGAAAAATAACATGGCGATATGATTTCTGAAGGCTTTCCAAGGTTATGGAAAAATATCCAAACATGTGGTTTTTATCAGACCTCTCCAGTAAGCGCTTCACTGCTGTGCATGTCCTTTGGGTTTTGTTTAGTTTTTTATATTCCCATTTGCTGAATTTTACTTTACTTTAGAAAAAACTAAAACGTCCCATTAAAAAGGCCCTGGTGTAAATGCTGCCTAGGGCTTTCTACAAAATTGAATGGCCTTAAATACAGAAAAGAGCAGTCTGGGGTCAAATACTTGGAGCACAGTCTTCCAAATGTATGAGTAGAGGATTGTAGTTTAACACAGCTGACATTCAAGGAATTGGTGGGATACAGTCTTGAACAAATTGGTCATGGGGTAAATCCATATGATTTAAAGATGCAGCAATTTATTGAAGCCAATTTGGTGCATAACTGGAAATTTGTATCCAGTTATGAATTCCAGTTTCTGCTTTACAAAAGAAGTTCCAGGGCTCAGTCACTGGTGATGATATAACCATCCATCCATTGTATCTTTGTTGCCAAAATTGCTTTCACTTTCCTCCAGCATTCAACATGCTGCTATGCAAAACAAGCTGGTAAAAAGTAAGCAGGTGATATAACAGAATTTTTTAATGTTCCATTAAGACATCTTGGGTTGTCCAATTACCCTTTTGTTAAGAAAGGTTGACATGATATGTTGGAGGTATATGTTTTTGAGCAAATTTGTTTTAACTTTCACTCTCCCAGCTTGGGAGCAAGCTTTGTTTCCAGGACAGATAAGTAGTGGGTGGAGTGACAATGACTAAAATTGGGTTGGGGAAAAAAATCATTGCACATATAAAATCCAACAAATATGTACTTAAATTTATATCGGTGCATCCATTGTTAATTGGTGTTTAGCGCAGCTTTATTAAACCTACTGTCTTAGAATTTCATGGAATTGACCCCAGCCCCTATCAAGCAGTGTCAAGCTAGTCATTTATTGTAAATCAGGTGCTATAGAACCCAATCCCCAGACAATGTGAAGGAGAATCCTTGAGGAAGTTTTCTGCATAAAGATCTTCATGTAGAACATTCTTATTGTTATTCCACTATATGCTTACCGATTGTAATAATTATTTGAAATTGAATATATTTAGTCACTTTTTTTCATTAAACGTATTAAAGACAAGCACTGGCATCTGTCTGAAATTTACCAGAGTTGAACTTTTTACATATCTCTGAATATTCAGTGGACACTCCTTACACATTCCTTCAGAAACATGTTAAAAAGCTCCAAACACATAAAGTTTTTTTTTCTGGCAAAAATATAACAGAATACTTTTATTCATACACAATATTACAACATTTCATAACATATTTTACAGGACAGTACAGAGAAAAAAGACACATCTGTTCCAGAAAATAACTAGATTCTATTTACAAAAAGAAGTTTATTAATGTTCTCTAAACATTGACAATATCCATGATATGCTCAAAAATGTTTACTGAGTTGCAATGGTTCACAATAACAATATTATATTATGTTGTATTCTATTCTATTCTCTTCTATTCTATTCTATTCTATTCTATTCTATTATTACCCATTGTTCCAGGTGGTTGCTAATGTGTTCCTAAGCAATTGCTTTCATTAGAATCGTTGATAAATAAAATTTATTAACATTCATTTGGAAGGGACTTTATTTCAGACTTGTGAAAAAGTAAAACTGAAGAAACTTGAGTCTGAATAACTGAGAAAATTCGGGGCACAAACATGGACCACCACGCTGAAATTAGAGACCTCACAGTCTGCTCAGCCAGCTGTCTAAATTCAGAGTAATTACTCTACACACACACACACACACACATATGCAACTAAACATACATACATTTTTCACATTTTTCAACATTTTGGCAGCACTGGTCAAATTAAATGTTATGTTGTTTGTCCAAACAAGTTAATATTTTAATGCCTTATTTACTGGCTCAATCGACCATATTAGAGAAAATAAAAGTAATAGGTTAATTTAAATGTATTGCTTTGCTGTTCTTTCCTCTTGAAGTTGAGCACATATATTGGCAAATAATTGCTCTTTGTAAACTTGTTCCCCAAGAAATATCAATTAATTTTCACTTAGAAAAGCAATTAAACATTTGCACAACACAAACTCTTGCATATACCATGATGCCTGACAACATCCATATGGCTACTGTAAGTCAATTTAAGCCTTGTTTTTACAGGCTCAATTGGAATGAGCAGAGGAATCAGCCTCCACTGCACAGGGCTAAGTCTATTGATCGAGCCCCTAGAGGCCTCTGTTTAATCTAGACTGATTCGGAGCCATTCAGCTGCACTTCTGAAGAAGTTAATACACTCCTCAGCAGTAATGGGAAACATACAGACCTGCAATTTGTCTAAAACTCTGCATAGCTGTGTCTAAATTTGTGTTTTTGTACACTGTGGCCCTTATTCATCAATGTTCAGGCTTTGTATACTCATCCATGTGCAAACACAGCATTGATGTCTTAAATCATCTGGGATTTAAAGAGGCATTTCGCTAAATTTTGTTTCGATATTTCAGTCTTTAAGATGTAAATAATGTAATTTAATGCCATTTGATGTGATATTCTCCATGCTAGAGACACTGAATATTAATTTTTCGCAGTGGTGGTGAATAGCAAACAGACGTGCAAAAAGTTTAATGGCTCTGAAGGCTCATCACAAGAAGTGGTGAGACACTGTTTGAAAATGAATATTGTTTAAAGGTGCACTCAGTCATTTTCCCCATCTTCTTCATGTTCTAAACTCGATATTACCTCATGGCTTGGATGTACCAGATTGTGTATCACACCTGTTTTGAACATGACTCATTCTATGGTGCATAAATACTACAAATATTATTTGCTGCAAAAAAAATTCATATTGACTGTAAAGCCCAAAGTGAATGTGTGTGTGTGTGTGTGTGTGTGTGTTGCCCTGTGAAGGACTGGTGCCCCCTCCAGGGTGTATTCCCACCTTGCGCCCAATGATTCCAGGTAGGCTCTGGACCCACCGCGACCCTGAACTGGATAAGCGGTTACAGATAATGAATGAATGAATGAATGTAAAGCCCAATTTATGTTTCTGCGTTGAAACTACGCCATCGGCAATGCATCGACTCGAACACTGTATCCTAACGTGCACCTCTGAAATATAACAAGACTATGACAGAGACCGCAGTGACTGTGACTGGTCCACAATCCGACAGATTAAATTCAACCAAAGAAGTCCAGAAACAAGAAGTCCTTTTCTCAACATACAGAGACTGCATTCATTCATTCATTATCTGTAACCACACTTAGAGCACTTAGAGCAGAGGTTCTTAAACTGGAAGTCAGGGCCCCTTACACCTTAAAGTTATAGAGCAAAAATGAACCATCTGGGGGGTCCTGAGAACTCCCAAATGAGAGAAAGTCTGGAGATTACTTAACAGTCCACAAGTCTTTTGGTCAGATGCTGTCAGAACAACAAACCTGGAACATACAGTAGCTAATTGGAGTAGCAAATCACACGGTAGTCCCTCAGCTGGCATTTACTTGGTCACCATCTCAGCTGAGTCCAGAAACATCTATCCCATATAGCTTCCTCTGACATTTGTCTACTTCCTCTTCAGCAGAGTGCTCTCCACTCTGACACTGATCAAAGGGCTGATATTTCCCTTAATAAGCACATAAATAACAAAGAAATAAGTCAGTGTATGATCCATTAGTAAGGGCCCATGTTTAGCCAAGTCATCTCCACTGTTACTGGTGATTCTTCATTTACAAATGAGCCTTTTGTATTTGGAATGGACCCCTGCCAAAAGGTACTCTTAGCTGAGTAGAGTATAGGGTAGGTCTTTTGGTCACACAAACAACCAAAGTCACAATTATCACCACCAAATTTTTCTTTGATAATCACTATTATCTTAGATTCATGTAGTTTCAATGTATTATGTCACTATACTTCATAACAAGCATAAAATATCATTTAATTCTTTAAGTGGTGAAGCAATTACTATCTAGCACCTGTAGCCACTGCAAAATTTAAGGTGATACTGGAAGTTCCAAACAAAAAAATGTGCTGAATTGAGCTTAATATCGCAGAGAATAAGGTGTAAGTGATTGTGGAATGCTTTTAAAGACATAAATGTAAATATGTTTAAGTCCAAAAGTTCTGATATCACTTCAGACTCACAGCAGAGTGCAGATGAAACGCTGCTCTTTTTCTGATTACATATCAGGCACTTGAAGGGTTGCCTTCTTTGTAGGAGAAGAGTTTTAACCACTATAACTCTGATCCAAGGGGCAAGATAACCCTCTAAAAGAAGGGGTAGGAGTAAAATTAAATAATGGGATTAACTCATGATTTCTAGACCTCAAAGTAAAGATTGGTTCTGTTACAACTTTGAAAGTTATATCCTTGGAGTTGCCTTTGCCTTCTAAAAACTGAAGTACTAGAGATAATGAAGAATTAGTCACCAGTTAGGATGAATCCCATTACCCTGACCACTATTGTTCTGCTTGGGGTGGGGTGTCTCAATTTTTTCAAGGGAAGACTTCAAACAAAGGGTTATGAACGCATTGTGAATCACTGGCAAAATGGCCAGGCAAGTGACCAGTGAAAGGCACAAAGATCAGTATTTTCTCCTTTAAAAACTATGATAACCACTTTATTATCCTAGTTTAATGGAGTGGTGGGGCGGCACGGTGGCACATCAGGTATTGCCGCAGTCATACAGCTCCAGGGACTTGGAGGTTGTGGGTTCAAGTCCCACTTTGTGTGACAGTTTGTGAGGAGTGTTCTCCCTGTGTCTGCGTGGGTTTCCTCCGGTGCTCCCACGGGAAACACACATTGGTAGGTGGATTGGTGACTCAAAAGTGTCCATAGGTGTGAGTCTGTGAGTGAATGTGTGAGTGTGTGTCGCCCTGTGACACCCCTTCAGGGTGTGTTCCTGCCTTGCACTCAATCAATCAATGATACCGGGTAGGATCCGGAATTAGATAAGCGGTTACAAACAATGAATGAATAATGTAGTGGTTCCCAAACATTTTCTGCAGTGCACCCCCAGGTAGCCCAACCTTAGATAAGAATATTTTATAGCACCCCATTCCAATATACACATACAAATATTTTGTTTCCAGACTTAACTGGAATTTAATTTTAAAGTACTTTTTATTGAACAAAAGAAAATTATAGAATAAATCCCATTGGCAGTGAAATTATTGTGGGGTTGCTAACTGTATATTTTGACACTAAAAGATGTTTTCTGTACTGAAACAATACTGGATGCACTTTATTTCAGATTTTTGAGGTTAGACTGTTGAGATGGATGATTTGTTTGAGAAACGTACTGCTCTCTCTCAGTTGGAGGGAGGGTCATCTTATCCATTTCTAGAGAATGCGCCATCAGTCATATGAATGTGTCATTCATTCATTCATTCATTCATATGAATTAATCATTTTTTGAAGGAAGCCAATTACACAACTAATTTTGATGTCAGTCATTTTTATCAGCAGCCAGAGTTACCTGTCCATCATTTAGTGCTACAGCCAGTGGAGTCACAGTCCCTTCTACAGGGGTTTGTTTTGCATCAGTGCTGAGAGTAGCATGTCAGTGCTGAAACACTGGGATCTTACACCTGTTTTTTAAATAACTTATTTTAGCATGGTGTCTTGAAGAAACTACATTTAATTTCTCCCTGAACACATCAGTGATGACAATAAATCTGACCAAAGTTTATTCTTTATACATAATAATAAAGTATTTATTTTCACATATGAATAAAGCATAATCATTAAGTCATTGTGTGTCTCCACTGAAAAAATAAATCTAAAGTATGGTCTTCATCATATGAAAACTGTAGTAATGTGTTTGTAATGAAAACACAGCTTATGGAAAAAACAAATATTATTTTTGCATTCCATAAAACAGAAAATCGGGCGGCACGGTGGAGCAGCAGGTAGTGTCGCAGTCACACAGATCGAGGAGCCTGGAGGTCATGGGTTCAATACCCGCTCCGGGTGACTATCTGTGAGGAGTTGGTGTGTTCTCCCCGTGTCTGTGTGGGTTTCCTCTGGGTGCTCCAGTTTCCTCCCACAGTCCAAAAACACACGTTGGTAGGTGGATTGGTGACTCAAAAGTGTCAGTAGGTGTGAGTGTGTGAGTGAATGTGTGTCTGTGTTGCCCTGTGAAGGACTGGCGGCCCCTCCAGCGTGTATTCCTGCCTTGCACCCAATGATTCCAGGTAGGCTCTGGACCCACCACAACCCTGAACTGGATAAGCGGTTACAGATAATGAATGAATGAATGAATGAATGAATGAATGAATGAAAACAGAAAATCACGGAAGCCCTGAAGGTTAAGGTTTAAAAAAATAGTTTAATGTGTATTCCTGAGACTATGTAATTAGGATTCTATGTAAGAATTCCAATTCTATGTAATTATCTGTATTGGCTTAATAAATGACTATTTATTATTAAATAAGATATATAAGAAATGTGTTGTATCCAGTTTACTGCAGTGAAAAAATTGATAATATTAGTTCAAGGTTTCTAATATAGGCATCAATGAAGCGTTGCTCCTTTTTGTGTTCCGATGATGTATCAAGCTCTTACAGGACTGTTCCATGGACGATTTTAACCACTACACCTTGTAACTCAATAACTTGGAAACAGGGGTAGAAGTAAAATTAAGAAATGGGATTCACTCCTAGTTTTCTCCTCCAAATGTGTAATAGTTTGAAAAGCTTGTAAAAGCCTTCATTTTCTCAGTATAGTAGCACCAGAAAATATATAAAACATATAAAAAAATGTGTCTCCAGCTGTCCAAGACGATTGGAACACATCAAAACATTTCTCACAGCTACCGCTGCACATCGCGTTCCAAAGGCAGTAGCTTCCTGGCAGCTCAGTCAAAACAGATCTGGAATTTTCTGGGACTCAAAATTGGACCTGGAGCCTTATGTTGCCTTAACCCCAAGGGACCTCAGAGGGGTCAAAGAGCTGCTGTGAGGCATTCTGCAAACAGGTTTGAAGAATACTAACAATAAATGAGTGATGAAAAGAAAGTTAGAGGAGAAGTAGAATGTTTGATTCCAGTTTTTTTTCACACATGCAAGCAAACCATATTGATGAGAGTTTAATGACACAATTTTTCTTCCAACTCACGGCTGTCTGCTTTCTCCTTATCCAAACCCAGCAGCTTCCAGCACAGATTCATTATTCATACTTCAAGTATGGTATCTTTTGTCTTTAATAGCTGTAATTATTTTTATTCTTTAAAAATTGTAAATAAATAATATGTGGTACAGGTTAGAGACCACACTTTATTTCATTCATTAATTGTCTGTAACCGCTTATCCAGTTCAGGGCCGCGGTGTGTCCGGAGCCTACCCAGAACCACTGGATGCATTTTCCAGTTAAAATGGTCATTAAGTACAAATTATTTATTTATCAGACCATATCTCAAAAGAGATTAGATATAAGATATAATTATTTGTAATCCACGTGTAGTCGAAGGAGAAAGTCTGCTATTACACCATCCAGGTAGATGTTGCACATTGGTGGTTCTTAAGGTGACTCCCTAATACCTCAAAAGAATGTAGAGCACTTTGATTGTCTAGAAAATTGTTAAATAAATGTAACTATCAACAACCACATTCCCACACTTACATTTTCTCTCATTATTTACTAACCGCTTGATAAATTGTGCCTTAATTTCACACACATTGAATTAATTTTATCCTAAATGATCTGATAACAGTGTTACATGGAAATTAATTTATTATATTATATCAACTACAAATATATCAATCAGCCATAATGGGACTTGCTGAATTTGAATCATATTAGGGTGTGGTTTCCTAAAATCCTTAATTGTGAACTGTTCAATGGAAAATCACAATTTAAATGCTGTGAAAATCACAATTCAAAATGTTGTATAGTCCAGGACTAGGTTTAATCTATGTCTGGGAAACCGCCCTATAGTGTACAAGTCAATAAAAGGGCAAATTTGGCTTTCCGTAATTAGTCCTTTTAAGACTCATGGCCAAACAGCAGTCATTCTGCTGTACAACAAAATTTTAAACAGCCTATTTCATTAGTTGTGAACTAATGCAGATGGAATTTCATGTCCACTAGTTTCACATCAGTCCAGACAGCCAGGAGAATAAATAAAAACCCTATGGAGTAGTGTGACAAGATTTTATATGCTTTCCTAATAAGATCCAGTGGCTGTGGCCCCATTTGGAGAACAACAGGTTTCTGACAAGTTGCATTTGCTGGAGTTTGTCAAAGCAGGCAGCTCGAATGGAAGTAGATTTAGTTGGCCGGCCTTCCAGAGGTCAAACATCTCCTCAAATGTGAAGCCATCCACTTAGGACGTGGCTTTGGAGCTTCAACATACTCTTGGCAGGAAGCTGTTGTTCTTATATAAAGCAACGGCACAAAACTACAGCCAGGCCAGGGCGGAAAGAAAAATGCCTATTGTGCATTAAGAGATAAAATATGGGGTGAAAATTCTGCCATGTCAAAACGTGCACATCTTGGTATGCTGAAAACAGATTTGTCACTTTTAGGCTGTGGCAAGAAAGCACCACCAAGTGTTTTTGACGTTTTGGACCAGAGAAGGAAAGGGTGATTGCCACATTTTGACCAGCCAAAATCCCATGACTTTCTCAGTAATCGTCCAGCTCCATTAAGCAAGTCACTGTTTTTGTGCTTTACCTGCTTAAAGCCCCCCATCTGCCTACTAAAGGTTTCTTTTACTCCTTTTAAAGGTTCTTCACACTCACACATTTCTTGAACAATCATGGTTCTTAAAAGTTTTTACCCTGCCTTCAGGCCATCAAATCAGCTGCAGCTCACTGTGCCACGGTCTTGGCTGAAAGTCAAAGTGACCAGCAGGGCACTCACTAGAGATTAATGATTAAACAGGGGGTTCTGGGGTAATTGCCTTATAACAGTTCTTTGATGATGTACAGATTAAGCAAAGCCACAAATAACTGTTGCCTTTACAAAAAAAAAATTGAATATCCGTCTACAGGTAGAAAAACATAACAACTATTAACTGTCATAATGTCAGGAAAGAACATAAACATCAATTCAGTCTGCCCTAAATACTGCAATGTTTAATGCATGAACATTTTAACTGGCTTTTTCAGCAGGCTTACTTTACGTTCATCAATAATCAGGTTTCCTCTGCTGAATAATGTTATTTCAAATAGTGCATCGGTGGCATTTCAATTTGGCTAATTAAAGATTGTAATAGGCATCCAATTAAGGTTTATTCTTTATTTTTGTCTTGAAGTGACACTCACGGTCTGGAAACTTACTACACCTTCTCATGTGAGTAGGGTTGCCCACTTTCTGAAATCAAACTAAGGAACCAGTATGGGGGGCCTTTAAAACCAGGTAAATCCTTTTCGATTGTATTAAATCAGATAAACATATTTGTTTTCAGACATTTATTAAGCCAGTTGCAATCAGTGCCTGTCAGTAGACTTGTTGAACAATGGCAAAGCAGAATCTGTCCATGTATTTTGCAAATAATGTAATACTCATTTAAAATAACTGTATTATTTTAAACTGTTCACTAATTACAGTCTTAAGTGAAAGAATCTTATTGGTCTAACAGTTTAAAGACAGTCTCATCCTCATTACATTATCAGAATCACTGGGCGCAAGGCAGGAACACACCCTGGACGGGGTGCCAGTCCTTTGCAGGGCATCACACACATTTTTGAGTCACCAATCCACCTAGCAACATGTATGTGTTTTTGGACTGTGGAGGGAAACCAGAGCAACCCCACACAGACATGAAGAGAACACAACAAACTCCTAACAGCGACACCATCATGCCACCCTTACTCTAGTTAATGTTAATATATATGAAAATATCCAATGTGATTTAATATCCAATGTGATTTTTAACCAGGACACAGTGCTAACATTACTTCTATCTAAAAGCAGAGCTGTTCCAGTTTTTGAGCACTGACCGCTGCTCTTAGCGCCACAGCAAAACAACCCCTGTAGGAGGACTGTGACTTCATTGGCTGCAGAACTGAATGATGTACAGATAAGCTTGGATGCTGATTGGATAAATAAAGGTCTCGACCAATGAATAGTGCATTCTGTGTTTAGGAGCAGTTGAGAATCTGCCCCACGCTCCGGCTGAGAGAGAGCTGTGTGTTTCTGTCTATCCCCATAAATGTGAATTTAAAAATACAGAACAAAACGAGTCCCGTATCGGTTCAAAACGGAACACACCTTTTAGTGTCAAAATACGGGACAGTTGGCAACACTATGTGTGCATATTCTGCCAAGAAAGCAAAACAGGCCAATTGCCAATCGCTTTCTGGAGACAGAAACGTTGTTGAAATAATTGGGGGGGCCGTAAAACGGGTTTAACGACACTCATGGTGACCTGGCCTTTGCTGTTTCTGCACTGAGACCGTGGAACAGTCTACCACTGGATATTAGGTCTGAACCCTCTGTTGCTGCTTTTAATCCTAGGCTAAAACCCTAGCTTTCAGCTTAGTTAACTGATCATTGTTGTTGGATTTTTCTTTGTTTTGTCTGTATCTTAAATGTTGTCTTATATTGTCCTTTTAAATGTATATTGCCTCTACAGAAATGTGGGTAAAATATTCTTTTTATATAAATACTTACTATGGTTCTTTATGAAACCAAAAGTAGTTCATCTATGGCACTGCTTTAAAACCCTTTGTAGCACCTTTCTTTTTAAGAGTGGCAAATCTGTGCAGAAGTCAGGCTTCCTCTATGATAAAAATGAATGGAATATTCAAATGTGAATATCTGCATTATATTAGTCACCCAGCAAAAACTTGTTGAAAAGATGTTCAAAATACCATATGGCCAATCCTCTCAAAGATGTCTGTCTCGGGCTAGATGTGGATCAAATCAGATGGACTATCAAATCAGAAGTCTATTTTGGGATAAAAAAAAAGACTATGTTGGATTGACCAGATTTAGCCTAAAAGATATTGTTTAGATATTGTCTAGCATTATTTTTTTTTTCCACTGAATATGACTGGGTCATCAACTGGGTCAGATAATAAAGTGTAAATGATTTTTACATTTTAGATTTTTAATGTATTTACACAAGGTCTAGAATACATTTAAAAACTTAAATGGTTTTATGTATTACAAACCAGAATCCAAAAAAGTTGGGACACTAAACAAATTGTGAATAAAAACTGAATGCAATGATGTGGAGATGGCAAATGTCAATATTTTATTCATAATAGAACATAGATGACAGATCAAAAGTTTAATCTGAGTAAATGTAACATTTTAAAGGAAAAATATGTTGATTCAAAATTTCACAGTGTCAACAAATCCCAAAAACGTTGGGACAAGTAGCAATAAGTGGCTGGAAAAAGAAAATTGAGCATATAACAAACAGCTGGAAGACCAATTAAGACTAATTAGGTCAATTGACAACATGATTGGGTATAAAAAGAGCTTCTCAGAGTGTCAGTGTCTCTCTGAAGCCAAGATGGTAAGAGGATCACCAATTCCACCATTGTTGCGCAGAAAGATAGTGCAGCAATACCAGAATGGTGTTGCCCAGCATAAAATAGCAAAGTCTTTTAAGTTACCATCATCAACCGTGCATAACTTCATCAAAAGATTCAGAGAATCTGGAACAATTGCTGTGCGTAAGGGTCACGGCCGTTAAACACGGCCTGCATCACTGATGGTATGGGGTTGCATGAGTGCTTGTGGCATGGGCAGCTTGCATGTCTGGAAAGGCACCATTAATGCAGAGAACTATGTTCAGGTTCTAGAACAACATATGCTCCCATCTAGACGTCATCTCTTTCAGGGAAGACCCTGCATTTTTCAACAAGATAATGCTAGACCACATTCTGCAGCAATCACAACATCATGGCTACGTAGGAGAAGGATCCAGGTACTGAAATGGCCAGCCTGCAGTCCAGATCTTTCACCTATAGAGAACATTTGGCGCATCATAAAGAGGAAGGTGTGACAAAGAAGGCCCAAGACGATTGAACAGTTAGAGGCCTGTATTAGACATGAATGGGAGATTCCTATTTCTAAACTTGAGAAACTGGTCTCCTCTGTCCCCAGATATCTGTTGAGTGTTGTAAGAAGTGGGGATGCCACACAGTGGTAATAAATGGCCTTGTCCCAACTTTTTTGGGATTTGTTGATGCCATGAAATTTTGAAACAACATATTTTTCCCTTAAAATTATACATTCTCTCAGTTTAAACTTTTGATGTGTGGTTTGTGTTCTATTCTGAATATAATATTAGATGTTAGCACCTCCACATCATTGCATTCAATTTTTATTTTAAATTTATTCACAATTTGTTTAGTGTCCCAACTTTTTTGGAATCCGGTTTGTATAAGTCAAAGTTGTCAAAAGTTTTAGATAACATTTAACACAAATATTGTTTGAGATATTTCCACTTTAAAAATGTCCAACGTTATAATGGTTTAGAGAAAAATTGTAAAATTACACCAGCTCTTATGTATTATCCAGGGAGTCTTTAGTCTAAGCTTATAGTCTTATTGCATGGATAAGGAAGACCCAGAGCCTCAACAGACAGACACAACCTGTAGGTTTCCTCCTGTGGCTGAAGGAGGTTATTTTTGGAGGCCTTATAATAAGCTAGAGCAGTCTAGCAGCTTTCATGTTTCATGAAAACATTCCCCGGTTCTCTATGGGGACCCTGAGACTCCTGCAGGAGGATAAAATGCCCCCACATCCAAACCTACAAATCTGTAATTTGATATGTTGGGAGTAAATCACAACTTCATTAGCACATCTTTATCATACATATATGCATTACTAGGAAAACATTCTCAGATTAAATATGAGAGAAAATATATAATAGATGGAAGATTATATTAGTTAATGCAGTATTATTGTCAATCATTTAACAATTTCACTTGTTTAAATTATAAACACTCCAATAAATCATCTCTGATCTCAGTCTACATTATATAAGATATTGCTTCATAATATAACATTTATATAATAGAACATTTATAAAAAATTCTCATTTGAGCATTTGAGAAAGAGTATAAATAAAGAATAGTGCTGTGGCATAGAGACTGACCACACACAGGTCAAAAGTCATGAGACCCCGGTTTCGGTGTCTTGATGGATCTTCTGAGATGGGACTCTTGGGGTACATCAAGGATGAGAGGTAAAGAGCCATGGATCTCACAGAGTCTGCAAACTGCTGTCCAAATACATTCGGCACTCTCCCCACCAAAATAAAAGCCAGCCTCTGAGAGCACTTAGTTCTCATCTCCAGATAAAATCATAGTCCAGAAAGGAAACAGAAAATATAGTCTCATAAAAATACACTAAATTTAATAGGCATGTCATAAAAAACTAATGTTAGTTCTAGTTTACTGTATGTGAAATATGATGACATTTACAATGACATTTGTGGATGAAAATCAAAAACTAAAACAGTATGCCCAGCCATAAGGGATTTTTCGGAAAGGGGGAGAGGAGCATTATTTCCAGTCTCAGCTTATTGTAAATGTCTTATTGTCTGAGAAAATGAAGGTTTGGTATTTGTTTTAGGAGAAATGTATTCCATTACAATGCATATTCTAATCATAAAATGAATTCTTGGCGCAAATGAATTTGTGTAAAATTATGGGAACATATCATAATTGTCAAAAGGAAAACAATCTTCAATATAATAACATTACAAGTGAAGGGAAAATCTCAGCTCAAATAATTTTGGAGCATTTCTATTGGTCCATTCATCATGATTTTTTTTTCAAAGTAAAGGAAAGTTGCTTTGTTCGGGTAGCAACCATTTGAATAATTTATGTTCTGAGAACATAAAAAAAAAACATTCTGAATATTGACATTTCAGTTTAGTTGTAACAAAAGTTTTGATAGTTAGGGTCCATGCAAAATTATCTGTGTAAATGAGGTTAAGGTACTATCCTAATATGAGAACAAATACTAGGAAAGCTGGGCCCCATTTTCAAAATGTTACAAAACATGAACAACTTAATGAGCTGTTTTCACATATGAACTTGTGTTGCCCTTTACATTTATTGTAGAGCCAGAGATTTGCTGCGTTAGACCTCATTACGGGAAATGTTCTGTGTGATTTAGGCTTGGGCAGCACATTTGTATCATGTTCAGGAGGCACCACATGAATTCACTGTGAATTCTTCAGAAAATAACCTGCTCTGCTTACACTTGGGCTCAGTCAGACATTACATATTCAGACATACAACTCATCTGCAACAGGGAAAAACAGGGCTGTCTCCTCCCTTAAACCACGGCTGAGATACCCTTGAGCAAGGCACCTAACCCCAACTGCTCCCTGGGCTCTTGGGATGGCTGCCTTTTGCACTGTGTGTGTGTGTGCTCTCACTGTGCGTGTTTCCAGCTGGTCTTGATATAGAGTTGACTGACTATACTTATAATAATAATATATAATGTTTAATTAATAATTGATGATCTGGAATTATCTGTTCCAAAAAGGGAGTCAGACTTAATTTCCAATCATGCACCTCTCTGTTCAGCTGAACTGTGTCAATACATTCCACCCCACTTTCCATCAACTAGAGCAACACCCTAAAACTTATGTCACAATTAGAGCATCTTAACCAAATATATAATTTGGTACTGCTTTGGTACTGGTCATGCTGTCTTTCTCTCTCTTGCTCTCACGCTATTTCCTCACTTTTTTGTCATGATAATTACATAGTCAGGTCACTCAGAGTTAGGGCAGTACTGACACTAAGGCCCTGTCTGCTGCAAGAGTGCAGTTTTGTGTTTGCATGACAAGGAGCTAAGGTATTATTTGGTGTCTGTCCCAGGGATCTGGCATCCTGCATATAAACAATGCAGCTCACATCAACTCAGATATCCCATGTCACTCATTCACAGTCAAATTAGTGCCATCACAGGGTGATAAATGAGAAATTTATAGTTGGTTGGGTTTGCTGTTAATGTTTCAGGTTCAGTATGAGTGTAGTAGACATTTCCCCAGTTTTAAAACACGTGGACCAACACATTATTTATAAAATTCAGTTATGATTTGTTACTCATAGCTCTTTAAACTAGTAGAACATTTACGTAAACAATGAAGGCTCGCACTTTCAATATAAAAGAAGATATTTTATTATGATTCAATTTGGATGATGCAAATGTTGTATAAAAAAAACAAAAAAAAACATTATGTAATTAATTCTGCAGTTTATACAGCAGTGTGGAGAAGTCTTAGGCACGTAAGACAATTTTATATATATATTTAAACTAATGTCTTCTCAGGACTTGTATAAAGTTATATATATCACAGTAAACACAAAAAATATATATAAAACATATAAGAAATCTAAGATAATTTTTTCTATAAAGTAGTAGGTGTGAGTGAGTTTGAAGAACATTGTTTTGTTCAGATTCTCCTTGATTTGCATGAATTTGTTAAATCAACAGCACACATTATTTAAAATCATTATTTATTAACTGGTGAAACTAGGTATTTGGATGATAACCTCTAATAATATGGACTCCATGAGAAGAGATTTGGAAAAAGTTAAACCAACACATTCACACACAGAATATCACACTTACTGGAATAATGTTATTTGGTTTTATTCTAATGTTGGGCGTTATTTGTTGTTTGTTTGTTTTTAGCAAATAAACACTTACTGCTCAGATAATTAGCTTTTAAATCTCATAATCTGGGCGGCATGGTGGCGCAGCAGGTAGTGTCGCAGTCACACAGCTCCAGGGGCCTGGAGGTTGTGGGTTCGATTCCAGCTCCGGGTGACTGTCTTTGAGGAGTTGGTGTGTTCTCCCCATGTCCGCGTGGGTTTCCTCCGGGTGCTCCGGTTTCCTCCCACAGTCCAAAAACACACGTTGCAGGTGGATTGGCGACTCGAAAGTGTCCGTAGGTGTGAGTGTGTGAGTGAATGTGTGTGTGTGTGTGTGTCTGTGTTGCCCTGTGAAGGACTGGCGTCCCCTCCAGGGTGTATTCCCGTGTGTGTGTGTGTGTGTGTGTCTGTGTTGCCCTGTGAAGGACTGGCGTCCCCTCCAGGGTGTATTCCCGCCTTGCGCCCGATGATTCCAGGTAGGACCCTAAATTGTATAAGTGGTTACAGATAATGGATGGATGGATCTCATAATCTCTACTGCCTAAAACATTTGCACAGTACTGTATTTCTGACAGGTGGATTGGTGACTCCAAAGTGTCTGTAGGTGTGAGTGAATGTGTGTGTGTGTCTGTGTTGCCCTGTGAAGGACTGGCGCCCCCTCCAGGGTGTATTCCCTGCCTTGCGCCCAATGATTCCAGGTAGGCTCTGGACCCGCCGCGACCCTGAATTGGATAAGCGGTTACAGATAATGAATGAATGAATGCATTTCTGACATCGTTACGATGTAAGTACGATGCAGTGTAAAAGTGACATTAAACCTATGTATCCCACGTCTTGGCAGGTTCCACTGTAACTAGATAAACAATGTTAATCTTTTTTTTAATCATTTTTCTTGTGGCTGATCAGCATATAAAACTGATAAACCTGAATCTTGTTCTCTGTATAAGTGACTTAAGGGTTAATAAGTGAGGTTGTTGGATGAATTTCAAATTCATACCCAAATCCACTACGCCTGTGAGCCCTTTTTAATGTTTTCCCTACTGTAAAACACCTGTTTCAAACTAATTAAGGCATGAATAATGGTCTAATGAGTTGAACGACATTTTTCCATGTAAAAGGAATTGCACTTAAGGGCTGCTTTTAATATGTCAGAAAATAAAATTCCCTGGAAATGTTCATAAAAGAAGTAGAGCCGGGGTCAGGTAAGGATGTATGTGTATGCCAATTACTGATTTTCCGCACAATTATTTATTTATCTATATTTATTTAATTTCCATAAAACTGTATTTATTTTCAGGTTCAACAAGTACAGATTTAACAGAAAATTACACTAAAGTCTCAAAAACAAAAAACAAAAAAAAAACAAAAAAACAAAAAAACGTGTTTTTAGTATTTCTCTTGTCTTTTGTTTATAGCAGGGTATAGCAGCAAAAAATGTCAAATAAAAATACAAGGTTTATTGGCTAGTTGAAATTACTACTTCTCACAAATCAAATCCCAAACTCATGAAGTGATTATGTAGCCAGTTTCTGCTCCACAGATCATGTCCCTCATAGATATATGTAATTATACTACAGAACATCTTACACATCCAGTCGTCAAGACTATTTTTTTTCCTTTTTTTTTAAAAGCTCCTTTATACTCCCCGTGCGTACGGAAATGTAGGCGTGCGCTTCAAGCGATATAACCGTCACTGCCCACATACTTCCTTGCATTCGCTCTGTTGACATGGTCGTTGAGCAACACATCCAGTAGAGGGCTGTTCGGAGTAAGAGTCAAACATGGCGATGGCGGAGGAAATTGTAGTTCTGTATTTAATTAAAAAAAAACGATGAAAAATTGGTCTGAGGCCATTAAATAACATTAAATAAGCTCTTTTCAAAACGGTCCAGTTTTCTTCATCGTATCCATATGAAAGTATCTTGCACTTCCCCCACGGTCTCCGCTGGCATTGCTCCGTCCCGTCCACATCCGTGAGCTTTCGGAAAACGTGCAAATTACGTAGGAAATGAACACAGAGTACGGACAGACTCCGTCAGTATACGTATTTACCGGTGAACATAAATGAGCTTTAAGAATCATCTATGAAAATTTATTTAAGTAGGAACGATGTAACAGAAAATTAATTTAAGTAGGAAGAGTGTATTTATACATAACTCTGTCTCTTCAAATCTTTCACATGTGACATGTCTATGGGAATTGCACTGAATGTCAGTCACCTCTGCAAATATGCATGAAATGTCTGCATGGTCCATAAAGGGGTCAGTATCAGAGTAAAGGCTTGACCTACAATGGAGAGGTTAAAGACTCTAATGGGTAATGTCAGTGGACCTGCATGGAGGGCCTTCATCTAAAGCATGGGAAAAAACAACTACTACTGGCTATTTCACTGAGGACAGCACTTGCTCTTTGAGGACAGTACTACTCTTCTGGGGCACATCAATGTGCCCCACAGGACAGCACAATTACTGGGGTTTGACCAGGGTAGTAGGACACAGAGTGTATCTTGGGACAGGCTCTGTGTGTGGTAAAACTGAATGGGGGAAGAGTACAAACTGCATAGACAGGTTATAGTGGATAACTGTAGAAGTGGCACATAAGTGCAAGCAATTGTTTGTAATAATAATAGCTTATTATGTTATTACATTACAATATGTATTAAGCCTGTTAAAATCCTCCCATTCTCAACCTGGTATCTTGGTGAAAACGTTCATATTTTAGTAAAAGACCAATCCCAGTGTTACGAAATTATGTATGAGAGATGTGAATATCTGGCCACCCTGAGTGAAACAGCAGCCTTAAAACTTTGTCTAACTCTAACCGTAGACCTATATCTAACCAAAAACCTAACCCTATCTCTAAACATAACCTGAGAACCTAACTACCGAGTCAAGAAAGTTAAAAAAAAGCAGTGTGATTTTGAAATGCTGTTACTAAGGGAGAACTCATATATCTTCTTTGAGTCTTTGAGTATATGCAGTAAAACAATGCCACCATACTTAACAATAGCTAAAAATGAATGATTAATTCCTCAGCATTCACATAACAATGTTTCAATAGTCAATAAAATCAGCCAAATGTTTATCTGTTACTGTGTTGGTTAATAACACGGTATCAGGTTCAGGTCCACCCATGTATAATGTAAGCTATTCCACCCCAAACTACAAGCCAGATATAAATTAAACTATATGTATAAAGTATATGGTATAATGTGTAAGGCAAACCCATATTATACACCCCTATATAATATCTATAAGGACCTGACTGGGCAACATTTTCTGTCCCAAATTGAACATAGCAAAAATATTTTGTCTGAACTTGACTATACCTTGACAAAATTCAACTCTGTCCAGACAAAATTGTGATTTTGACTATAACCAAAGGGGGAAAAACCTGCCTGCCTGACAATGAATAATGATTTGTCTGAAGCTCTGTTTGAACTTGACTGTTCAAATATTTAGTTGAAACCAGCACATTTCTGAGAAAAACCCATAGAATTACTACATGCAAATCCTAACTGGACCTGACTAGAATCCAACAGATTTTTGTCCCATTCGAAGTTTCAGAACTTATTCTGTCCCAGCAAATATCTGCCTGTGTCTCACAGAATATGAGCAAATCCTTTCCTTGCTGTAAATGACTAGATTTGTCTGACACCCATGGAAGCATAGCTGAACCCTAGGAAATTGCTTCAAACCTACCTGGCAAATAAACAGAGAAAAACAAAAATAAATTCTATTAACATTAAAGCTTAGCAAACATTTAAAAAAGATGTCTCAGCTTGAGTGAACTTGGGTAGCTAATTGAATTCTGTCGTGTTCAAAACAAATACTTTACTTGAAGTCTAAAGTTTATTGACGGATTAATATTCTCTTTTGCCAGTAAAGCTTGGAGCAGTAAAGAAAGAGAGGCTGCATATGGAATGTTTGTGATTGTGTTTGCCTTGTTTATCAAGTTTATCTGGACAGGACTGAGTCACCGCTCGCTGGGTTGACAAACGTACAGGGTAAGCCTTGTAGGAGAAAATACTGATTCCAAATTGCAGTAAAATCACAGTTTATAAATGAGAAAATAACCCTTGTGACCTCTGTGTACATTTAAAGCTGTCTGAATAAGGCGTATGGAGAGTTCTCTGAAGCAACACAGTGGGAGAGGCCAAGCCTTTGATATCTGAGTTAGAGAAAAGGAAAAAGAAAAAGCTGCTGATATAGGACATGAAAATGGTGGCTGCTGATATAAGACATGAAAATGCACATCTGAGTTTATCAGTGCAAGATGGTGGCTATGGTAACAGACTTGTGGGGAGGGTGGGTTGAAGGCAAACAGCACCATAAGTACAAACTCTGCTGAAGACACTCTTGAGAATTTTCCCTCCACTAAATTTGCCCTAACATCCCTACCATGACACCGGCACTCAATGAATCACGACATGTCTGGTCGCCGGACTAGCTAACTTCATATATCTCTACATTAGAATGGAGATACATCATAGGGAAGACATTTCCAAGGTCTTTTACATCTTATTATATCTTAAAATGGAATGGAATATTTCGAGTCAATTTAAAATGTCTAATAAACTACCTGATACTTTTCAACACATTTAGAAAAGATAAGGGAATTTTTCACAATCACATTAAAAGTGTTGAATTTAATAATGTCCCACTGGGTTCTTAAGCACATTTATGTGATGATATTACGAGTGACACAGGCCTGAAATGTTTGAATTAGCATGCTCTGCCTTCTACTTGTTGACAGGGTCTATAAAAATATGAACTTTTCCCATAGTAATTATAGGCCTTCCTCAGGTAGGTTGTGTTTAAAGCTTTTTCAGAGGCAGTTTGGTGCTGAATTAGACAAGCTGTAATGGCACAAAGCCAGGTCAAAGTGAGATGAATAACTCCTCGCTAAATGCAGTTCAAGGAGCCATGTTTACTTTGGAGACAACGAACTGCCAGTGAGCAGATTACATCAACAGAGCTCAGCCTGGACTACGGCTGTCAAAGGCCTGCAGTGGTGTCTGGAACCGAGTCAAACTCCCTTTGGAGCTCTCCAAAGTGGAATCCGATTTATTGCAAGGGCTCACATGACAAAGAGACGTTTGACTGACAGCTGCACTGAGCTCTAATACCCACCCTTGGGTTTTCATGCTTGCGCAGTCCCTAGAATGAAATGACAGACCTTAATTGAAACTATTTCAATTGATATACTCAGTATGTGAACTGTTCTCCTGCCTTGCCAAAGGAGACGTCTCATAACAGACAAACTTAATACTTTCACAGCCTGCTGCTCTTATATCTGAGATTCATGTATTTTTGTTTACCAAAATTTCGTCATCTTTTCTAAGAAATGTTTACATCAGATAATGTAAATGTAAACCCCATTTCCATAAAAGTTGGGAAATTTGGTAGACAAGACTCTGTAATTTGTTAATTCTCCTGAAGCTTTTGTTAACTGAAAAAAAACCCCACAAAGAATATATTTACAATCTTTTCACTGACTAAATTGATTGTATTTTGTAAACATAAACAAAATTATAATTTGACACCTTTTTTTTGTTAAGTGAAGAGACAAATTGTTAAAAAATTGCAAGTGGACGTTTTGTACTTGACACAAGACTTCAGCTGTCCAACATACTCTTGCCTGATAACCCTTTTCATGATGCACCATTGGAGCCAGATCTGGACTGCAGGCAGTTCAGTCAAGCACATGCACTGTGTCACATGTGCATGTGTCTGTAGCATGTACAGAATGGGGCCTGGTATTGTCATGCTGAAATAACCATGTACTTCCCAGGATTAAATGTCACCTTGATGGCAGCAGTCGTCTCTCTAAAAATCCCAATGCTGGCCCCCAGATCAATGGAAATTTCACACATATTCAAGTCACACATGCTGTGGTCACCAATGTACCCTCCATATCCTGACAGATTTTGGCTTTTTCACCTATCACTGGGGTCTGGATTGTCCCTCAGCAGCACTTAAACACAACTTCTGGTGAGTGCCTTTTGGAGTATATACATACCAATCAAGCATAGCATTATGTCCACATCTTTGTTTCTACATTCACTGTTTGTTCCCTCGGCTCCACTGACCATACAGAAGCACTTAGTACTTCTACAAATAAATACTGTAATCCAAGGTGGACAAACATGGTAAAACTGTGTCTAATAGAGTGCACAGAGTCTAATAGAGTGAACAGCGCAACACACACCAACACACCACCATCACGTCAATCATTCTATCAAAATTTATTTATATAGAGCTTTTTACAACTGATGTTGACACAAAGCAGCTTTACAGAATTAGCTTTACAGAAGATGTCAGACCAGGTAGCAATGCAAATCATAAAGCCCCATGTGAACAAGCCAAAGGTGACAATGGCAAGGAAAAACTCTCTCAAGGATGGAGAAAGAAACCTTGGGAGGAATCAAGATCCACAAAGGGGGACCATCCTCCTCTAATCAAACTACTGATAAAAATGAACAGTCAAGTTTGTCATTGTGCTAGTGTACTTATTAGAGTACTGATGTAAGTGTAATGGAAGTAATGGGGATTAATGTAATAATAATGATGGTAATAGTGGCATCAATCTGGGGCCACAATAGTTGGAAGCATCAGTCTGAGTGTTGCTAATCCAATTCCATTTCTACATCAGTGGTCCAAGGCTGGCAGCAGTAGATGGAGGTGAGCAGCTGGTCTGGTGTGGAACCCAGAAGAACGTAGCAGACAATCGTTCATCAATGGGCAGCCAATTTTTCAGAAAATAGTAAAGAGAAGCAATTAGTTTAGTTGTGTGCAATAGAAAAGCAAATGTAAATATTTTCATTAGTGTAGTGACTCCAGCTGATCTGACTGTAACAGGCCGACTGGAAGGAGGGAAACAAAAGGATGTTAGATCAAAACAGATGTAAGATCACCCTGAAATGTCAGCATGTATCCGCTTCACCATCATCAAACCAGAGTGATTGTGAGCCCAGTGTCATCTGAGTCTTTAATCTAAAGGAGGTCTTTTTTTAATTTTTTTTTTTTGGGGGGGGGGGGGGGGTGTAGTGTTCTTGTTGGAAAACTTGTCTGGCTCAGTAAAAATAGAATCATCATATTCACTATGATTCACTTTGCCTATTATTAGCAGTTGAACTGATTATTGCCCTTTGTTCTGTAATAGTGTAATTGCAGAACAATACATACAATAATTTTTCATGAGTGTGATCGAGAGAGTTCTGCCTGCAGGGAGGAACTGAAACAGGTAATGGTAATAGACGGAGAATGCTGGGATTCAGGTTTGGAGATGTTCTGTTCATTTTGGAGCCAAATTATAATAGGCAAAATGAAATATTCCAAAACTCACTTACAGTCTGTCTGTAATTTAAGCATGTTTTCTTTTCATCAAGCCTGTTTATTGGCCTTAGTAACGTCCTCGCTTCCATCTTGTGTCCATATGGGTGATAGGACTGTTCATTTAGGACTGTTTGTTATAATTTTTAAAACTATGAATTTTAAACAGAAAAATCTGGTAAACAAGAGGATGGGTTGTATGCAGAAGGTGCGTTTGTATAATAGCCCAACTAAACACCACTCTCATTCAGTTTACTCTTTAAATTAAAATTGTATATTTCCATATCAGCTGTAGCAGTTGATATAAATTTACAACAACTGATAAAGATTTTTTTTGCAGTGTTGCAGTTCCAGTCTGTGCGCTGAACACTGAATTGAGACAATAATATGGGTTGTCATTTACAGCTGGAAATATTTTAATAATCGGTTATTCTATGAATGAATTTGATGTTTACATAATCATTTAAAAAAAAATAGACCCATATAAAAACGTAAGACAATCTTAAGACCCTTTTAGGAGGTGTGTTTATTTCAAACAGTTTCTAGAGCACAGAGGAAAATGTGTTTGAACCTAAACACACACACATATATATATATATATATATTAAATGTGAGGCTCTAAATAGCACTTATAGAGCATTTTATTAAATATTAGGGAGTTACAAGCCAGTTCCATGGGGTGCTTTGTATCTGACAAATGACAGCCATGTGATACTAACAGTCATGTGATACTAAGAGTCATGTGAAAAATAAAAACTTTGTGCCCTGAGTGGCACAACTGTCTAAAATTTTACCTTATCCTTGGGAGATCATGAGCATGATCATGAGTAGAAATAAAAGGTGTTAGCGAGCAAAGTTTCCACTGGCCTGAATGCTCACACTCACACACACGTACACACACACAAAACAAAAATTAAAAATCATGAATACTTTTCTCCATAATCATCCATTATGTTCGTCTGTATGTAAACTGCAGCTGGTTCTGCAGGCATTTGCTGACCACCACAGAGGCCTATAGCTGAACTTCATTACAATCCATATGGTTCACATAGAGGCCAGAATCCCGCTCCAGTCCATTGCAACAGCATCTCAGCCACAAGGGCCCATTGTCCAGTTCAATATGCAGGGGATCGGATTTAACGTACCATATTAGACAAACAAGGTGAGACGATATTCAATACTTTTAAAATGGAGCAGTTAATTCCAAATTGCAAATGCGTGCTTGAACTTTAACTTCAGTGGGAAGATCACAGCAAGTCTATCTTAATGATGCGCTCTGACTAACAGGGATTGTTTTTGGTGCCGATGTGTTCTGGGTGAAAGAGGAACGGAGCTTTGATTCCCCTCTGAATGGTGGGCGGTCAAACAGAGTGCTTATTTATTCTTCTGTTTCCATAGGCCTGCTAGATGCAGCAGGGAGGTATTTGCCAGGGCACATTTAAGTCTTGTTGGGAAGGACTGTGCTGAAAAGATCTGATTTAACAAGAATTTGGCTGCATTGTTTTCTAAATCTCTGGCTACTTTAGTTGTGGGGTTGTAAACAAAGTCACTGTGAGTGTTTTGATTTGAAATGTTCCATTAAAAAAAATCGTTTAGACTCGGATTTCAGATTTCCAGGCTCAGGACATCTACAACACAAATACAGACAATTTTTTATCATCTGGTTTACATCTTAATGATGTAAACAAAGTGTTAGTTCATGGGCATTTATTCTCTTCAAATGATACACACTAAAGCACTTTTTCCTTCAAAAACTTAACCAAATTCCTTACCTAGACCTACAATTATCATTCTATAATGAATTTTTGAATGCAGTGAAGAAGCGTTGTTAAATTTATTTTTGTTAACATTTTTTTATATTGAAGGAAGAAATGCCAGATGATACAGAATGTCTTTACAATAAATAGCATAAATAATATAATTAATTACATTAAATTGCAAAATATGGTTATATGTGGTAATGACTTTAAGTTGGCCCAGTCCACTCTGAAATTATGAATATAAGACTGCAATATACATTTTACAACTCATTTTATGCCTTTCTCCAGTCTTTAGGCTTATGACTAGTATACAGATGTGTTTGTGCTGGTTGACTCAGGAGCTCTCAGTAGGTGTGAATGATAATAAACCTGGGTTTAGTGTTAGGATCAGAGCAATTTACTGTGGTGTATGTGGATAAGCCATTGAAACCAGCCAGGCCTAGGCAACTGTTTCCCTGCAGCTGAGAAAATATACTCTGAAGAGGAAATAAGGGTCAAATGGCTAGAAAGGGGGAGTAGTTACAGAGAGACTGAAGGTAGAAACAAGTGTAAAATAATACAGATGGAATTCTGTGAGGGTTTCTCTTGTAAACCTTATGCAAAAAGTAAGTATACAATATTTTTAAAAATGATAATAAAATATTCTTACAGTTAATTACAGATTATTTCTTATAGGAAACGCCATCCTGACAACCTGGGAAAGCAGCTGGGTACCTCTCTGGTTAGGTAGGCTGGCCTCTTCTCCCATCGCTGAATGTCATGCTACTGGGTTTTGTTTTGTTTTGTTTGCTAATAAATAATATATGGACAACACCCTTCCAAGCTTGCTGAGGTCCAGTGACATTGTGCTAGTGACACTTCAGAAAGGTATTTTTTCCAATATGTTGAACTCCAAAGCCATAAAAAAGCCATAAAGCAGTGTGTTCCAAGCAGTGAATGTGTTAAAAATATTTTTGACCCATGGTGTACAAACATTTACACATGACTGTATATATTCACAAGAAGACATGTAGCAGGACACAGCGCCGTTAAATAAGGCATTCATCATAATTACACCCAAATGGGACACCCACAGAGGCCTCTCATCGGGCCATATATATTCCAGGTGTGGAAAATGGACAGATCTAGTTTGCGTAAGTCTGATTTTGATACTTAACAGTGTTTGCAAGAGTGGACAAAAGTCAGGGAACTAAGACAGATATTTTTGAATATGTTTTTTCAAGTACAGCAAGAAAGCGAGGAAAATACAAGAACATGGAACAAAATTGTAAACACTCTGTTGCTGACAATATAGTCAAAAATTCAGCAGTCTGTGTGAATTTGCCAAAACTAATACAAGATCACCCTATACAGTCTGAAATTTTGGGAGTCCACAAGGGAGTGCTCATTGAACCACTAAAAAGCTACATAAAGTCCTATGCAGTACCAAAAATGGCTTTTTGATTCATAACAATATGGTTCTTTTTCATTGCATGGTACCAGCTCAGCTTGGCTTTTTTGCTTTCCATTAGTCAAATCTGGTACCTGGTGTGTGGAAACAGTAATTTTTTAATTATAAGCATTGTTACTATTCTATGGTGCAGAAATAGAGCAATATCCTCATCTCGGTTTGTGCTTTTCAATGTTTGGAGTTCTTGTTGTCTAAAAAAACTCCAGATGATAGCTGACAGAGAGAGAAAAAGCCTAAAATTCCGGACCAAGAAACTATGTTTTTGCCCATTTACTGACACAGGTGCTCTGTAAAACATTTTGTTTCAAACATGCAAACAGACTGGAGAGCTAGCAAATGGTGAGAAAACTATTTTATAGAAAGTAATGTTTTTTCTTTTTTAAATCGTGAACATCACCTTTAAAGACTAACATCATCGGCTACGTTTCGAGGGAAGCTGTGCTAATTGAAAAGCCAGCAGGGATCAGGAACTGAAAATCACGTTGAACAGTGCAGAGTTGAGTAGGTTCCATACTATGGAAAAGCACCATTAGCGGCACTATTTTTGGTGGTATTTACAAACATTCTAAGTTCTTTAAAGACACTTGTACAACCGTTGGCCCTGATATTGCCTTGATCCAGCCCCTGCCCATATGCATCCTGTTTGATAACTTGGCCTAGTCTATCCTACAGCATCTTGTATGAGACGGGGACGGCTTTAGCCCAGATGGACCAGTTTTTACTCTGTCACAGAATAACTAACTGCCTCCTGCTCCCACTTACAGCTCCATAGCTTATGGTTAACCTTCACATTACTTCAAATTACACATTAATTATCTGTCACTTTATTTTCACTGCTGTTTCATTATTTGTTTTGCCCAGTGCCAACCAGGGGAGGATGTGTTCCTCCTTATGAATCATAGTTCCTGTGCGCTGAGGGAGTTTGTCCTTGCCATTGTTGCCCTTGGTTTGCTCATAAATGGCTTGGACCCAGATCTCTGTAAAGTTGCTTTGTGACGATTTTTTATTTATTTTTTTTGTGAAAAATGCTATAAATAAAGTTTTGTTGATTGATTGATTTACTGTGATTGGGTGATTGCAAGTTTGCGTTCTGATGATGCCAGGGACATTACAGTACAGTTCTTCACTCAATAGTTCTGTTCTCCTGCTTCCCCATCACACAGTATGATGCTAGCAAATTTGGGCATGTTAGCTGACATATTATTCTCCTCCAAGCGTGTTGGTCTCAAATGATGTTGTGTTAGCTGCAGTTGAAATATACACGGTGGAGTTTCACGTGTGCTTCCTTCCACATAGCACTGTACAATTAAAGGAACTACTAAACAGTGAAAATCACATGCGAAATAATGAGCAAATAATGCATATAAAACCCACTGAATACCAGGGTTTAATCAATGGATTCTTAATTAAATAATGACTTGATTCTTTCTGTTTTCTACTCTGTTAATTTTGTGTTTGTGATAATGTGGGTATGTGCTGTTTACCTATGTGGCTGTTTATCAAGGAAAGGCACTGCTCCTCTGAGACTCTGCCATCATTCCAGCTTTGTTTTGGGAAATGGGACTTGCACAATGAAATACACTGTGTGTGTGTGTGTGTGTGTGTGTGTGTGTGTGTGTGTGTGTGTGTGTGTGTATGCTGTACTGAGGGTATCATATTGTGTATGTGTGTGTTTGTACCCCAAAGCCAGAGCAGACTGGAACACAATCATGTCACTACAGAAACAACAGCAACAGTATATTGGTGACAGCAGGAGACCGGAACACACACACAAACACAGAAGTTTCAATATGTCCTTCTACAAATTCAAAGAAAAGCAGAAACATACATAAGTTCTTTTTTATAAACACTCTCTGTCCCTCAGTCAGACATTTATACATATAGAGACTGGTTACAAATTAAAGGATAAACCATGTGTCCCAGAAGCCACAGAAAAGTTTCATTGTGTGCCTTGGCAATAATTTCCCACTTGTGAAGAAGGTATATTACGCGTACACCATGAAAGTGAAGAACATATTATAGTGATTTTACCAGATCACTTGTATCCATATCACCATATAGGTTACTGACTTTGATTTTTTACATATATTTGTCTTTGTAATAAAGAGCTTATGCAGTCAAACTAAACATAATTTTTTTTTCATACCAGTAACCCTTCCTTGACCTTTGTGTGCTTTTTACAATATAGTTTTCAAGACTACAGAATGATATTAGACAGAATTTTAACAAATTAGTATACACATCTGTCTCAATCACTTGTGTGTGAGAAAATGTGTGAAAGAACAAAAAATGTGATGTCATTGGGGTGTAGACCCAATTTTTTCACACTAACCTCCCTCCACCCCACCAATACGTACATTCCTAGGCTATATGCGTATAGTATTTCCAAACACTCAATATTATTGGAAGCTCTTCAGATCTCAGGCCTTTTTTACAGCAGTAGACTGGGTCGCTAACACAATAGGCCTAGTAACGTATACATATCAGCTGTATGCAGCAAACATGTGCAGTGTAAACAAAAATTACTGCTGGGTATTGTATTGTGCACTATAGGACCTCAGAGGTGGGTTTATGAATACATAAATACACAATAATACTCTAGTCCAGAGGTTTTCTGGCTTTACCTCAGGTAGCATTACATTTGACTTCTATTATTAAGTTATGGTTTAGGTGGCAAAAATAAAATATGACACTTGCTACTAAAAATATGCAACATATTTAGTTTTTCTGAGGTATGATTAGTTGGTTCTCATTAAAATCTGAGCCCCACAGCAATAATAAATTTAGATACCACCACAATAGTGTTGCTTGCAGTAAAATGGATTGCAGTAAAATGGAACTAACTAAATAGAATTGTTTCAAAATTGTGCTTTTTTGTGAGCTGACATATTTTCCATCACTGCATAAAATATGCATTGTGACTTTAAGATTGCTGTGTTTAATAAAATATCTTTTTAAAAGACTATGAAATATACTATATATTTCGTTTCAAGATCTAAATGATCACTTAAGACAATCTAAATAAAAAAAACCCTTTACATATCAAATGCATGCTATAACTGTTCGCATTATTAGCACAAAAAGACACGTTTTGCATTAAGTTAATGATTACAATTTTTATGCCAGTGTGTCAATTACCCAATATAATTGTTGCTGTTAAATATAGAATAGAGCTTTCTATATTGTTGGATGAACTGACATCTATTTGATTAATTGTGATTATTGCATTTAGACTGTGTGATTTATTATGAAAATGTTTCAATCTAAATTTATTGCCATTTCCTATCAATTTCTTCATATAGCTGGTTAAGATTAATTTCAGTTTAATTCCATTTATTTCCAAAGCTAGGTCTTTAGATTTAAATTTCACAATTGTTGATGTAGATGTCACACCAGATGGAAAACTGTTCCACGGTCAAAGGGCAGGTACAGAAAATGCATGTGTATGGACTGATCAAATCACTGATACACTGTTGTGCCAGACAAACTACACATAGCTAATGAGGTTTCTCATTTTTGTGTATCAGTAAGAAGTCTGGCTGTGGCGTTTTGCACAAATTCAAGAAGGGTATTTCATGAATGGTTATCCTCTGGTGTCAAAGGTAAATACAGCTGGGTATCATCTGTGTAACCATGATGGGATATTTTATTCTATATAATTTTTTTTTCTCAGTGGGAGCAGATATTTAGAAAAATAGAGGTCTCAAAAGAGAACCTTGGGATAAACTATAAGAAAAGCTGAAGATAAAGTTCATTCAGCCATCTGAACTACAAACATACATTGATTTATTTTTATTTTTATTTTTATTTATTTATTTTTTCTGTCTTGTTTTTTTAGGCAGGATGTGAACTAATGTACCTGCCACAAAATAAATGCACTTTCAAAAAATATGGTGATCAATTGTATTGAACACAGTTGAGAATAAATACAATCCATTTGTTTGTGTTAAAGGTTAAAAACAGAACATTTGGACTCCTGCACTGATGTAAAGTGTTGTGTTGAGAGAATGATGGGTTTTTTTTTTAAGTGGAATTCAGTATCTGAGTATAGGCTCAATTGTGTGTGTGTGTGTGTGTGTGTGTGTGGGGTGTGAGATTGTATTGTTGATTGTACATTATCAGCAGGGGGCTGGGACACTGGGAAAACCCCATTAACTTCACCCAGCGACCTGCAGTCTGCTCCAAACACTAAACAAAGCATCACAAATCACACAAATCACCTGCCAGCCGCCTCACTGCTGCCTACTACCAGCCAGCGGCAGGGCAAGGAAGCCAGTGAGAAAGACACACACACAGCAAGAGAGAGAGAGAGAGAGGGAGAGAGAGAGAGAGAGAGAGATGACTAAAGGGGAAATAAGGAAATTATGGGAAAGGTTTAATGGCAGGAACAGATTTGGCAGTTGTTTACCATTATGTATGTGATGTGTGTGTGTTTGTTTGCTCTTAGCGCCAAGTTGGGTGGACTGAGTTTGAACCCCCACTGTGACAGAAGAAGGGCCAAAGCCTTCCTCAGACAGAACACATTCTTTCATTCTTTCAGTGCTGTGGCCTAAATACAGCACTGTAAATAAGTATTTGCCTCCTCCTGATTCTTTTTATTTCTGCATATTTATACTGTATTGCCAGACTTGGTTGAGCCAACTTTGGAACAAATTAAATCTTTTTAAAAGGTCATGTTTTTTATTAAAGAAAATGTAACAATTGATCAAATTTAATAAGAAAATAAAAAGACCACTGTGATGTTGTGGAAAGGTCATAAATTCTGCTCTGTATCCAAAGGTCCTGTGAATTATCCTTTCTTAATATGGAATTCAAGTGCATTTATGCAGCAAGCAAATTACCTAAAGCAGAAGACTGAAAACAAGGGCTTTGGAGTGTCTGGAGTGTTTGGAGTGTTAAAGTTCTGCCCTTGAAACCCACTGAGAAGCTATGGCAGGAGTTTCAGTAAAAAAGGTTTAAGACATGAATAATATAGCCTTTATCAATCAATCAGTACAATTTTCAAAACTTGTTTTCATTTTTTCCTCGCATTGTATGAGAAACTGAATCAGTTTAGCTTGACAAATGTGCAAAAACAAAGGAAAATAAGTTACTTTTTAAATAAAAAAAAATTCTCAGTGCTGTTGTACACATAGTCCTATTTATCTATACAACCATCTCCAACACAACAAGAAAAATCATGAGACTGCTATGAGAGGTGAATAGGAACATAGATCATATTGATGTCTGTGGTTATAAAAATGTGCATAAATCAAAAAAAAAAAAGAACCACAGCTTCTCAAGCTTCCAAATAAAGCCATCTACAGTTTCCCAGTGACTACTTATGTAGGACTTAAGCTGGTATTTATGACCTTGCTTTAGGGTCTTACTGACAATCCCTTCAGATATATGTAGGGTAGTTAATTGGCCATATAAGGATGGATTAAAAATGGAATTATATATAAACTGCTCCCAGTTTTGAGTTCTCAAGAGATAAATATTCCACAAAGGGAATTTTAAGATTTGGGGGGTGGGGGAGTGTGTGTGTTTACAGGTTCAAACCATTTGTAATAATTTTGATTCTTTACAGTTGGAATTTTCTATAACAAATGTCTAGAAATTTTTGGGTGAAGCCCAAAGAGGACACAATTTGGATTCCACAAAATGATATGATTAAACTTTTGACGTGCAAGACAATAGATCTGATGTTCAGGTGAATGCAGTCCATTGTCTGAAGCTTCAGAGCCTCACCCTCTTGAATAAAGACTCAAAGATGAGAGTACTATTGCTGGAAAAAACACAAAATTGTGAAGTGGACAAGCAGGTGCTTTTAGTCTCAAACAAATCTTCCCCGCTTCTGAGATTCTGATACTTGCTGTCAGTTTTCAGAACTCAGATTAGGGCAAAAAAGATATTTAAAATCATCAAAGCTTTTTTAAAATGTATCAGATTCTAGATATATCAGAGTCTCTACGCCAATGAGTAAGACCCACTTGATGGAGCATAATATTGTAATATTCAGGGACTACGATATCCCTAAGGTAATTTATAAAGGTAATTTTCTTCCAAAAAGGTGATTTTTTTAAAATCCTTTTCTGCAAGATCAACGTCTTATATAATATAAACATCTATATGAAAAAAACAAAATTAGGCAAGTTTAACTGGATTTAGTACAGTGTACTATAAGCTGACTTAATACTATAGTGTAACTGTACTTACACTATAGTGTGGTGTACTATAGTGTCCCATGGGCAGCGCCCAGTGACCACTGATGAAGGACTAGAGGATGACCAACACAAACTGCAGCAACAATTGAGCTACTGTCTCTCACTATACAGGTGGACCAACAAGGTAGGGCTTCTGGAGTTTATAACCTCTCAGTGTCATTGCTGGACTGAGAATATTCCACCAACCAAAACTATCCAACGAACAGTGTCTTGTGTGTGTAGTTTCCATAAGATGGACTAACAAAGCAGGTGTGTCTAACAGAGTGGACAGTGAGTGGACACAGTGGATAAAAACTCCAGTAGCACTGCTGTGTCTGATCCACTCATAACAGCACAACACACATTAACACACCACCACCACATCAGTGTCAGTGCAGAAGAATGAGCATGAATAATGGGGTGAAAGGGGGCAAGCAAATTATGCAGGGCAACCAATGGGCATCAGTTTGTAATTGCAGAAGAACAAAGTCCTGTGTGGTCAATGGAGCTGAGAGAATGCACAGTGAGGGTAGAAATAAAGAGCTGGTCAAAATATTATGGTTGATTGATTTAGGATTAAGAGACCTTGAGCAAGACTCTTAACACTACACTCACCAATGTCTGCAACGTGGATAAGAACATTTACCAAATTGAATAAATATAAATTATGCAATATAAATAAATATCACATTTCTAGGGAGACACTAGAACCAGCTTATCAAAATGAAAAACTTAGATATGTATCGTGAAATTATATTGTAATATAAAAATTGTGATTTATCGTTCACCTTTTCGTAGGTGTGATATTTCTAATTCTTTCTAATATGGTCCAGGTCATCCTTGATGTGGGTCATTTGAAGTAAAATGTCTTTTCCCTTCCAGACCAGTACAATCTGACTCCCCCCTAGAGAATGATTTGTTGAACCAGTACACTCCACTGTGATGAGGGCTCTATATCTCAGTTTTAATCTCACGATGTATCTTTGATAGCAGTCAGCTGAAGAAATGTGATCAGAACATCAATCACAATAAAAGTCCCAGAACAGAGGCTTTAGTTCCCATGCCATGTTTCCAAATGTTCCACATTTACTACTTTATTCCAGCTCCCCTGAGCCAGGCAATAGAACAGCTGAACAAAGTACAGGATTCAGTTTACAGCATCTGCTACACAGAGAAATCTGTAATCTCTAAAAAGAAGAATAAGGTAATTTTAAAGGTCCCTTGTGATTGAAAGAAGACTGAAAACGTTCATACAGAAGCCAACTAAATCAAATTGTTACAGTTTCACAAATTCAAAAAGAAGAGATTGTTGAAGACAATAGAGTTATTCAATTGAGAGCAGCATTTCAATATATTTTAAATGACAATCACTCAATACAGTTAATTGCTTTGAACTTTAGGGATTAAACGTGTATCTTTAATACTACATTACTATAACTAGATACTCCAATCAACATAATAACAAACTCCTTGTTTCCACATTCACTCTTAATTCTCTCAGTTCCTCTGACCACACAGGAATATGTTGTAATTCAACTATTAAAAACTGTAGTTCATTTGTTGCTCTGCATACCTTGTTTACCCCTTTTCAACCTTTTGACTCTGAAGTGTTGATGGTGGACACAGCAGGGCTGCTGGAGTTTTTTAACCCCTCAGTGTCATTGCTGGACTGAGAATAGTCCACCATCTAAAACTATCCAAGCAACAGTGTCCTGTGTGCGGCCTGTACAAGATGGACCAACAAAGCAGGTGTGTCTAACAGAGTGGACAGTGAGTGGGCACAGTGTTCAAAAACTCCAGCTGGACTGCTGTGCCTGATCCACTCGTAACAGCACAACACACTTTAACACACCATTTCATTGTCACTGCAGCGCTGGGAATGATTGACTTAAATTTTAGAACTACAAAGTGCTCCTGTGTTTGTGGTCAGTGGAGCTGAGAAAATGGACAGTGAGTGTAGAAACAAGGAGGTTGTTTGATCGGTGTAAAATTCATAGCGATTTTGGACCTTCTCTCTTGGTTAATTAATTTAGAAGATTTGATATGACTGATATGATCAATTAAAGCTCCCATCATATGGAAAACTGAAACTTTCATTCATTCATTTTCTGTGCTTCCATCTGTCACTCCAGCTCTGTACTGAATGAAACTAAAGTGTAAATGCATGATCTGTAGGCTTGGGTTCAGTTTATTATATGTAAATTCTTCCATTATTTTCAGACTCATTTTAAAATGAGTTTCATAGCCTCTGCCAAACTTTGTGTAACATGTGTTGTATGTGTAAGGCTGTAGTAGGAGTCAAAAGCAGGGCTTCAAGTACTTGATTTGATCAATGTCATCTAAAAGCATAGACATAAAAGCATAGTGCCTGCCTGTTTAAAACAGCCACTCTGCTACTGAGACATAACAGAAAGCATGACAAAGCACATACCTTTTGTGATGTCCCCATTTTGTTGGTTTTACTCTCAGTACACAAGAGCCACTTGGCCAGTCCTGCTTTAGAGTGAGGTTAGGAATGCCCACCCAGTTAACCTAAATATTAAATATAAAAATGCATAAATAACTCAACTTATTTGTTAGGACAGGGCTATTTTGGAAGGTTCTTGTTAGTTGGGCTATTTTAAGTAGGTGAGGTAACGAATTGACTGCTGCAGTTGTAGTCTAGTTTTTTTGTTTTTTTTTAAGTCGCGCCTGACGAGCCATTGTAGGACCAGATCTACTGGGACATGTATCTCCACAGTCCTGCAGGCACCAGTGAGTCTGCTTTTACACTATTGTTTTCTCTCCATTAGCCCTAGTGATGGATGCGGTCACTTTCCCGTGCTCTCTGCCCACCTGTACTTGGTAACGAGGGCCGCCAGAGTTCAATCATCCAGCATAATACCAACACGTTCCTCTCTTTGTTATCACAGCGGCACTCGGAGAACTGCAGCATTTCCTCAGCACCACGCCAGGCATGTTTCACATTATGCAGCCAGGGAGTGAGCCCACAGGATTTGCATTTTACAGACCAAATACCAACAACACTTCCCTCCTGGATTCCTTAGAGATCATTAATCCGATGATTAATCAGCGCCTATTGGGAAGCCTAAACTATATTTTGGGCCATTGCTGTGATGATTTGATTGCATTCAAACACAAAAGCACAAGTTACTGATGAGATATGCTTACTTTTGGAACTCTGTCTCTCACAGGAACTCTGTCGACAAAGTTCCACTGCTCCACCTCACAGTGTATGTAGGCCTTCAGAAGTGGCCATTCAGGTCTAGAAATTAAAAAATGAAGTGATTAAATCCAGAAGGGCGTGTCTGAGGTCAGACACTAATGTTGGTTAAGGAGAGACTGGCTTGAAATTTCCACACACTCAGAAAAAATAGACAGTCATTATTGGTCACTAAATGTACAGTGTATGTGTACATGTAAAAGGTAAAACTGTTGGTTTTAATGTCCATTTGTGTCCCCTAAAGTTATATTACGTTCTCTTCTCCAGAGGTAGAAGTGAATATTTGTAGGATTTCATTATAGAACTATGCAAACTAAAATAACAAAATATAAGCCCTGGAGATTAAATGTGACGTATGAAGTCAACAAAATTTTAAAATCTACATTTATGTCCCCTAACTAATGGTACTGAATATGTACCCTTGAGGGTACCACCACAGTGACAGTTTTTCTGACAGTACTATAGTTAATTTGACAGGTGTTCAATGAGACTGAGGCCAGGTTTCTGTGTGGGCTAGTCATGTTCTTCTACACCAAACTCACCCAGACATGCCTTTATGGATCTTGCTTTATGCACTGGGGCATAGTCATGCTGGAAACAAACAGTGTCAACCCCCAACTGTTTTCACAAGGTTGCAAGCATACAATTGTCTAAAATGTTTTGCTATGCTGAAACATTAATATTTCCCTTTACTGGATATAAGGGGCCTAGCCCAACCCCTGAAATTACCCCATAGCATTATCCCTCCTCCATTATGCTCTCCAGTTGGCATAGTGCAGTCTAGCAAGCAATGTTTTCCTGGCATTTGCGAAAAACCCAGATTTGTCCATCAGAATGCCAAGTAGAGAAGTGTGATTAGCCCTTCACTGAAAATGCTTCCACTGCTCCAGAGTTGTGGCAATGTGTTTTACACCTTTCCATCTGATGCTGATACTTGCATGCAGCTGCTCATCTATGGAAACTCAGGCAATGAAGCTCCTGGCATACAGTTTTTGTGCTCATATTAACACCGATAATTTCATTTTATACACCTGTATCAGTAGGACTGAATGAAACACCTGAACCAATGATTAGGAGGTGTGTGTATACTTAAGTACATATAGTGTATTTAGAATGAAATCCTGGAGAGAGGCTTTATGCTGCCTTCAAGTCCTGTCAGATATATAGTAATTACAAGCTGAGTATACATGAACACTATCACAATGTCATATTTAGAAGGAAACATGGATTTTTCAATAAACATTTAGAGTCAATAACAAAACCATACAATGAGAAGAGGAAATCATAATAAACATGGGGTAATAGGTGGGAAACATGTTAATCATTTTTAACTCCAAGCAGTCACATTAAAAATTTCAGTTGTCAACCACATTTTCCATGATATCCATTCTTCCCTGATCAAATCATGTTGTAAATGTAACCTCCAAACTTGTAAATAGGAACCTCTGTGGAGAACTTGAAGGCAGTAATATACCCCTTGGCTTTAGCCTCATTTGCAGCTACTCCACCTTGCCTTATTTCCGTTCATGGTTCTGTTGAGATGGGCATAACTTATAATAGCTGTACTTTTTATTATATTTGTCAAAATTTTGAACATACATTGCAAAATATATTGGAATTTATGGGGGAAACAGCACAATTGTAAAGTGACTGCCTGCAAAAAGTTACAAAATCTGATTTTGTTTTGTCATTGTCTGGATGTAGTCCAGGGATACCAGGGATAGCAAGACAATTACACACACACACACACACACGGTGGATTATTTTAGCCAAATTGTTTGTTCAAGAGAACAAGAGGAAATCCTAAGAGACGGGAAGGTTTTTTCCTCCCTTCTGTAAAACAAGACTCATTAAATTTTTGTGCTAAAAATAATAAGAGCACAAACAATACAGGGATCAAAATACCTGTCCATAAGCGGAAATAAACTCATCTATTTAGGCATGCTTTTCCTACACATGCTTTTCAACAGGACTCACTTCTTGCACTGCGAAAACTAACTAACTGGCTAATCCTAGAACATGATTCAAAATTTAACTTATGGACACCTCTGCTTTCATGACAGGGCTTGTTGGAAAACAAGTAGACAATAAATAATGCCTCTATTGGCACCAGATGTCTCAGTTAAATGCCTTTCTCTCTTTCTTCCTCTGTATTTCTGTGTAAATAAGTCACATCATGTACTTTGCCGTTCATATTTGGGCCCACAGTCACATAGGCATATAACTAATCACTGTGAAAAAATGCAGAAACGCCTAAACACGGGAAACTGCATTCAATATAAACCAGTGCGGCAGGGGAGTCAAGGTCAATGTAATATTGTTGATGAAAGGAAGCTCTTCCTCCATACACAAGTAAAAGTGGCCTCCCTATTGCACAGAGGGGGGGTCAGCAGCACTCACAAACATAAAAAGGTGTAGGCAAGCACCAGAGTGTTGCTATTCAATACTCGGACGTTTTGAAAGAAGTAGAAAAAAAAACTCTGCTTTGTTCCTTTGTGAAAGGTGAAGCCCAGTCTGAAAGTACCTTTAGACATTTTACAGTGGATGCACGTAGGCTATGTTTTCTTGAAAACAATATTAATTTGCGCAATTGTTTTCTTGTTTTGTTTTTGTAAGCAACAAATATTTACACAAAATCAAGAAAGAATACAAATGTTTTTAAAGTATTGTTAATGCTTGGCATATCAAATACATTTTTATACAATTAATTAGCTATTAAGAATCATACATTTCATGCCTGGGAAACAAGGACATTATGTCCAAATGTTTATAGCATTTATTTGCAGTCACCCTTTGTATAACCTTAATAGAAAAACATGAAGTCAAATGGTACAGCCTGGAGCGTCTGAATCAAAGGTCACCATGCCCAATGCCATGTGTCGCCTGGAGGGGTATGTAGCCCTTTATTATTATTACATAATATTATAATATTTTATAATACCCATAGGTATACTCAACCATGGTGTCTTGCTTATTATATTATACACCTATTTCTGCTAATTACAGGATTAATTTGGAAAGAAATCTTATTTATACCATTTATTTACTTAAAGGAACATTAGGTAAGACTCTGTATTTTTGCTCCTGGGTTCCTCCTACAATTCCAGAGTGTCCTCAAAACAAGAGGATGAGGGGAAGGAGGCAGAATGTTCCTTACCTTCATACAAAAGTTACGTAGTGCAGCTTCTGCATTGCTGAGTCTAGAGTAGCAGTGACAGAAGCCCTATTACAGGTCAGTGTAGAATCACAATTATTTTGAAGCTGTAATTTTATGGTAAATTTACCATTTAGTGTCCCTTTAAGCAAAAAGTAGCCCATTAGCCAGTTTTTAGAGTCTTATATTCGGTTCTTTAATTTAGTGGTGGAGCTATTAGAGTTAATGTTGGTAGCAAACACTGCAACACCTAGAAAATTTTATATCAAGTGACCAAAACACAAAAGCCTCAACCTGCTCAAAGCCGTCATTAGTAATGACTTGTCAATGTGGATTAGGATAATGCCAGATTTGAACTGTGAACTATGAAAATGAAAGGATTTCACATGTATCCTAAAAGAAAGAAAGCACACCTGTTATCTAAAATGGCTGACTGCAGCATTCAACTACAGTGTTAATTAGCTTATTTTAAAAGTTCACATTAGATCATACTGCCTTCTAAAGCATATCTACAAGTCTTCACAAACTTTGCTGAGATGTTTATATTTTTTAAAAGGGTGATAGTAGTTCTGGACATGTATTTTAAAGAAAGAATTTGAGTGATTGTTGACTTGTTAGTAACGCTAATGAGTTCCATCAAAGGTGAGAATCCAAAGCATTACAGTAAGCTGAATGGTGCAAGAGTAGGACTTTCAAACAATTTTAATAAATCATCATACCTTTAATGGATAATGTTAATGGACGTCCTGAGACCATTTCATCCACAGTGCACTATGTTCCTACCTCCAAAATCTCGACAAGCTGGTTAAGAGGTCTAGCTCTGCCCTGCGATGGTGGGAGACAGGAGTGTGATGGCCAGGTTTTCATCCCTGATGTAAAACGTGTCACACTCCATGCCGAACACTATGAGTTCACTGGGCAGGATCTTTAGTGATGAGGACATTCATGTGCAGTGGTGTACATTTCATTTTGTAATACTTTTTCTTATTATTATAACTTTTTATTTATATATTTCGCATTTAATTATTACATTGAATGCTTCTGATGCTATTGTACTATCAGCCCAGCTGCTGTGACACTACAAACATCCAGATGTGAGGTTAATAAGCTACAAACAAGTCAGATACTGAGATCTGTAGATGATCACAGTGTTTACTGCCATCCGCTGGTCGAAACCTGAAACTGCACACATTTAGACATTCATTTTGCAGGGTTGTGTAGTTTTGTCACACTTTAAAGGAGCAATATGCTATTTTTACCAACAAACATATAAAAAACTATATTTAAGTATTATTTTTACATTATTTTATCTCATATGGGAATAAAATTGCTTTGCATTGTATGAATGAACCCGTTTATAATCCCTAAAGTGACAAGAACAGAATTTCTGATTCAGTGAGACCACTGGGTGCCAGTACGACTGTGAAGATGACTAACAGCAGTTTTATATTTTTTTCAGATGTTTTTTATATAATTTATAACTTCTTATATTTGTCTCACTTCAAAATGAATTAAGTGCTACTTTATATTAACTCAAGATAACTTCTAAGAATATAAAAAAGGACAAAGTGCAAAACACAAAAGGAGATGACTGAAAAAAAGCATTTATTTTATATTAAAATGCTTATTAAGAAACAAACTAGTGTGGACCTACTTTCGGCTTCATCTGAACTAGCATGGCCTTGGTTCATGAGACTGCAAACTTTGTTCTGAGTATACATCAACATAAGCATAGCAAAGACACAAAAAATAGTGGCATATATCAAGTAATACAGAATATATTTTGTATCATGATTAAACAAAGTGAAATGGCAAGTTTTACAAATTACCATAAAACAAAGATGGGAGCTCAGTTTTCAGTGAATGGGCTGAGAAAATGCACCCAAAACAGCATAGGCATCAAGGAAAGGCGTGAAAAGGGGACAAACAAAACAAACAAACAAAATTCAAATAAAGTCCTATGAGTAAACTTCTGTTTTCCTAGATTGCAAACTGTGAAATTTTTTAGCCAGCATACGTTGCTGATGTTATAGTCTATCGTTCTGTTTTTTTACCCCATGTCACTCTAAAGGCAGCATGTACCTGTACCTCTGTTCATATTTAGAAATCATCTTTGTGGCTTTCGTATTCTGATTAAAAAAATACTGAGGTGAGGGCTGAGGTGACTGAGGCAGAAGGGTATCTGGGACTTTGGCAAGGGTTGTCAGAGACACAGAAGCATTGTGTCATATGGAAGACTTATCTCTGTGAATTTCTTCAGCAGTGTGTTGGACTTGCCACTTTCCAGAGATTGGTAGCATGCCACAGAGTGCCATCACTGAGAAGATAGGTAGCTAAGCCCTGTTTACGAGTAACTTGGAGTGGGAAGACCAATACGGACATTTTGTGACCCCAGTCTAAGGGTGCTGAGGTTGGTACCATGACCCGTTTAGTCTGGTCAAAGTGCTGCTTAATCAACTGCTGCTGGCGGCGTACTGAGGCACTGACCTCAGGAGAAGGCGCTGGAGGCATGATGGAGCAGAGGCTATCAAGGGGTAGGAACTATCCCTGCCAAGAATAACGGAGGCTGGAGATACACCTGTAGTTGAGTGTTGTTTGGCCCTGTAATATAGCAGTGTGAGGTGGGGGGAATGTTTAAACAAGCATAGGTGTGTTCTGATTCTTCAGCGACTGGTGAAATCGTTCAATGCTATTTGCCTGTGGATTGTAGAGAGCAGTGTGCACATGGCAGATTCCTTTATTTGCAAGATAGGCAGCAAATTATGCAAACAACATCTGGGGGCTGTTGTCGGTGGTGATTGTCTTTGGGAGACCACGGCATGCAAAGAGAGCGTCCAAAAAGTCCATAATTACACTGGAGTTCACTGAACTTGTTGCAGTGAGCTCAGGCCATTTGAAGTGCATATCGTAAGCGACCGCCAAAAAGAGTTGGTGATGGGGGACTCCATGGATCTCGCCACATATATCCAGCTGCAGATGCTCCCAAGGCTGGGATGGCCAGGTCAGTGGTTGCAAAGGAGGTGGAGCCTGGATAATAATAATAATAATAATACATTTTATTTTTGGCACCTTTCAAGACTCTCAAGGTCACCGTACATAATAAAATCAAAGCAAAACAACAGGTATATAAACAAAGCTAGTTAGCTAAACTGGCTAATTAAAGAGATACATAAAATCAAAAATCAAAGGACTAGGCTAAAGACTGTATGCTGTCCTGAACAGGTCGGTCTTGAGGCGTGATTTAAAAATGTCCAGGCAGTCAATATTACGAATGTCCGGTGGGAGGGAATTCCAAAGACGGGGGGCGGTGCGGCTAAAAGCTCTAGACCCCATGGTGGTCAGACGGGCTGGAGGGACAGTGAGACTGATGGATGAGGAGGATCTAAGAGTCCAGCAGGGTCTGTTTATGTGGAGGAGCTCTGTGAGGTATGGTGGGGCAAGGTGATGGATGGCCTTAAAAGTAAGCAATATGAGTTTAAAGTCAATGCGAGATTTAACAGGGAGCCAGTGGAGCTGTTGAAGAACAGGGGTGATGTGATCAATGGATGGAGTTCTAGAGATAATACGGGCTGCAGCATTCTGAACCAATTGCAACTTATGAAGGGTCTTGAAGGGGAGACCAGATAAAAGAGAATTGCAATAGTCCAGACGGGATGTGACCATGGAGTGGACCAGGATGGCAGTATTATCAGGAGTGAGGGATGGACGGAGGAGGTTGATATGACGAAGATGGAAGTATGCAGAGCGAGTGATGTTATTTATATGGGTTTGGAAAGACAGAGTGCTATCAAGGACGACACCCAGACTCCTTACCTGAGGGGAGGGGGAAATAAAAGTATTGTCAATGGGGATGGAGAAACTGTTTACTTTTGCAAGAGTGGATTTTGAACCGATGAGGAGAACCTCTGTTTTATCACTGTTGAGTTTGAGAAAATTGGAGGAGAACCAAGACTTGACATCCTCTAAGCAATTGCATAGGGAGGTGGGAGGGAGAGAGGAAGTGGGTTTGCTAGAAAGGTAGAGCTGGGTGTCGTCAGCATAGCAATGAAACTGGATGTTGTGTTTACGGAAGATATGACCAAGGGGGAGAAGATAGATTATGAAGAGAATTGGACCAAGGACAGAGCCTTGAGGAACACCGGAAGTGAGAGGAGATGGCTGGGATGTGAATGTCTTTAACTGAATAAACTGAGTGCGGTCAGAAAGATATGAGGTGAACCAGTCCAGTGGTGTGTTGGAAAAACCGATGGCTGATAGTCTATGGAGGAGGATAGAATGGGAGATGGTGTCAAATGCTGCACTCAGGTCAAGAAGAATGAGTATAGATAAAACACCCGAGTCTGCTGCAGTCAGAAGGTCATTTGTTATTTTGAGGAGAGCTGTTTCTGTACTGTGATGGGGACGAAACCCAGATTGAAACTGTTCATAGAGGTGGTTATTAGAGAGATGGGAATGAATCTGAGAGGCAACTGTCTTCTCTAGGATTTTTGAAAGAAAAGGTAGGTTAGAGATGGGACGAAGGTTATTGAAGTTGTTAGGATCTAGACCGGGTTTCTTAAGAATAGGGGTGACTGCAGCAGACTTTAAAGACGAAGGGACAGATCCAGAAGTGAGGGAGGAGTGAATAATGGCAGTTATCAGAGGCAATAGTAAATATATAAATAAATAAAAAATAAATAAATAAAAATAAATATAAATATAATAAATAGATAAACATGTTTTAACCAGGGGTGTTGGGAGAGGGTCAAGTTGAGAAGTGGAAGGTTTAGATTTATGGATGAGATCAGAGATATTGGAGATAGTTGGAAGTTGAAATGTAGTAAATGGGTGAATATAAGGGGCTGGAACTGGAGAAAATAATGTACAGAGAGTGTCAGGAAGCAATTGTTGGTGTATCAGATCTATTTTGGTATTGAAGAATGACATTAGTAAGTTGCAATGGTCGGCAGAGTAGAAATGAGAAGGTAAAGAGTCTGGTGGGCGGAGAGTGGAGGTGACCAAAGAAAACAGGGCCCGTGTGTTTCCATCACCAGCTCTAATTAGTTGGGAGAAGTACTGGGATTTTGCTGTGCGAAGGTTGTCTTTGTATAGAAGGGGATGGTTATGATACAGATCCTTATGGATTGTGAGTCCAGTTTTCTTGAAGAGGCGCTCCAGCTGGCGTCCAGTAGCTTTGAGCTGACGTAGGTAAGTTGTGAACCAAGGAGCGGAATGGGTGAAAAAGACAGGTTTATAAAGGAGCGAGTGAGTCCAGTAGAGAGTGAAGTCCAGTGTTATAGAGATGAACCAAATCATCAGTAGTGGCTGAATTACTCGGATTTGGAAGACTGTCAATACCTGATAAAAGTGAGGTTAGATTAACATTTTTGATATTACGATATGTAATGGTACGTGGTGGTCTATTTTTAGATTGCCCGTCTTGCCACTCACCAGGCAGATTGAACAATCCTTAAAAAGAGTCTCAATGTTTTTTTCTATCCTCGGCCATCAAACCCATTCTCTACAACATTGCTTGAACTTCACAATGCCCAGGTGGCCCTAATGTGCCATTGACCAATCATGTGCACGTAGGGCACCTGGGACCACTGAGCAAATCCCACGTGCCACACAGGTTCCATTCCAGCAGAACAGTTCCTGTCTGACTCGGGAGAATGTCACCAGCTCCTGTGGGACTGTGTGAGGCCATCCTTCTCGGATGAAAGTGAATAGCTGAGCGAGAACTGGATTCTGTTCTGAGGCATCCTTCCGCTCCTGCAGTGAGACAGTGGCTTGGAGGGATGTATGCAACAGTTGTATAAGGTCCTGTTCCCCATTGTCAGCCTCCCCAAAGCCAATGCCTCACTCTCACTCACAGAGTACCGCTGTTCAATCGAGCTGAGGGCTCGGGAGGCAAAGACCACAGGCTTCTCAATGCCATTCTTCGTCTGTGAAAGCACAGCTCCAAGTGACATTGCTGACACATCGCGGGTAACAAGACTGGGGCTGGAAATGTCAAAGTGAGCCAACTCTTAGGTTGCAGAAGTAACACAGCTACCCGCACACCGATTTTCAGCCGTTCTCCAGAAAACAATAAAGAGACCCCACCCTGCTCGGTACTGATTGTTAACACCTGGGAGCAGGATGCCATTTAAGCTTGGACTTTTAAATCATAACATACATAAGGTCTCTTCAAATTCTGTATTTAAAAATAACTTACAGTCTCAGGAAATGAGCCGCACTGGGAAGGTTTTACGCGAAGTCTTTGTGAATTCAAGGCTGGGGCGTTCCTTCTTAAGCCCTGGAGACACTATGAGCCTTTTAAAGTCAGGGCAGATTATAAATTGACGGGGTATTAAAATGTCTGTTTACCAGCATGTCTTATACATTTTCTGTCTCTCTCCTGAAAAGTTTATTTTTAAATATATATTTTGTTATTTATTTTAATTTTAATTTTCATGTATTAATTTTATTATTTATTCGTTTTTTCAATAACTATTTATTTTTTACATTCATTTACTTCCCGAATTTTTTTTTTTCGTTTTTCCTTGCTCTTATATGATAACATGATACAGATCAAAACAAGCTGCAAATGTGCAAAAAGCACTGCCAAAGACATGTTTGATTCCTTTTAAGTTAAAATTAGTCTTTTTTTTCTGAACTCCTGAACTGAAATCACATAATTGATTAAAGTATTTAGCTTTATTCAAACAGTAAACACATTTACGTATGTATGACACAGGACTAAAAGCATCAGGAGTAGCATCGCTCTTAACAAGCGGATACATACATTGCTCTACTTCATGCCAAACTTTCCCCCACATTTGTGCTCTGGGACACTTCTATTAGAATCAATTGCTCTGCTCCGGACTTGATTGCTAAGCCTGAATGTGAAAAAAACGCCCCATTCATTAGCATATATTGAGGAAATACATAAATAAATAAATGAATAAATTTAAAAAAATTATAAATAAATGAATGAGTAAATCGAACAAAAGTTGCCGGGCGGACTGACTGTGCTGCTCCGTGAAGCCGCGCCAAGGGTGTCTCACCCGCGCTGGTCTATCTCTGAGACATTTTAATTTATGTAACGTTTTATTTTTTTATTTTAGCTGGGGTTTTTTAATGTTATTTTATATCAATTATCTTTATTATGGAGTAAATTAATTTTATTGAGTCTTTTTTTATCAGGTTTGGTCCTTCATAATTTCCGACACGTCCCTTATTTTTTACAGCATCTACATGTCAAACCAATGGAACTCTGGGCGATACTCAACCATACTGAATTAGGTAAAAACAAGCGGTAAGGTACGGAAAAACGTGCACTGAATGCAGGCACAGAAAATAATCATTAAAAATTGCTTTCTTTTTTGGTTTGAACTAGATATGATACATTATTCCCTATGGCGGATAAATACAATTTGTTAACTCCGTTCACTGTAGAGGGTACTTACAAATATGATATCTATTTTCACCAGCAGAGGACAGTAGTGTGAATTCCATGATCAGACATGTGATCCTGTTTTTTCCACCTGTTTTCCGGTATGGCCACCCCACTGTGCTCTGATTGGATAATAGTACATAGCTCTGCTAGTGCTCATCGCAGGGTTTCGCCCACAGCGCTTTTGAAATATTTTTACATTTATTTAATTTAAGTGTTGGAATGCAAACGCAAATGCTTTAATAATAATAATAACAATAATAATAATAATAATAACAACAATCCCATTGTGACTTAGCCAATTATCGCGCATGCGCAGAAAGGCAGTGGGAATACGGGTGGGAAAACGAACTCAAAACATACAGAAAGCGGTAGCACTTAATCGCGAAGACGACTTCAACCCAGCAACAGAACGAGGTAAACATTAAAAGTAATTTTATTGCTCTAAATTAATTTATGTTTTTGAAACTGAGGACTGTTGTCTAGTACAATATCAAGTGACAACTGCTCTTAAAAATCTCTAATATTATTTCTAACCCTAAGAGGTTTTTTTAGATTGTTTTTTGTTTATTACAACTAACATTATATCCTTATCCTTATAGTGCCAAGCATAAGTATGCCTCGGATTGTACAGTAAATTAAATTTCTAAAAACCCCTGCACTGTCCTCGTTTGTGAACGTTTATGAAATTCACTGTATGTCCAAAGGTTTGTGAACTTATTAATTTAGTTGTCCATACTTTGAAGCCGAAATAACAGCTTTTATTACTTTGAGACGACTTCAGACTAGACACTGGAACATTGCTGTGAGGATATGATGGCATTCAGCCACAAGAATATTACTCACGTCAGATATTGGTTTTTGGATGATTAGCTGTGGCACTTAAGGTCAACCTGTAGATGTAGTTATGATTTAGTAAATGGGTCACTTCTATTTTTTTTACCAAGTTGACAGCAGCTGTGAATAAAGACCCCTGGAATGCCATCAGTGAAATGTTATGAAATATCTGTGACCTTGACATTGCAGTATGTTGTTAGATTGCTCTGCTTTTATATCTTCTTTTGTTTGTTATTTTATTCTATGGACTCTTAACATACGGACTGCCACTTTAGACAACAATATGGCTACTGAAGAAATACTGAAATATGAGGACAACGATGATGACATTTTCAGGTGATATTTATAACCCATTTCCAGATTAAAACTGACATTATAGTAGTGCCACAAGGAATCTGTGAAGTGCATAGTATCATAAAATGAGAACAGCAATAATTATTACCAAACAAAAATAGCAAAGAAAAAAAATGTATTTGATTATTAATTTATATTATATTCTATGAAGTGCAACTCACATTACAGGAATGTTTGGCCCAAATGTAGCATATCTGCAGTTCTCTTATGGCACTTTTCCACTGCATGGAACTTACTTAACGCGACTTGGCACTTTTGCTTTTCCATTAGCCAAATCATTTATTGTCTGTAACCTCTTATCCCACTCATGGTTGCGGTGGGTCTAGAGCCTGCCCGGAATCAATGGGCACAAGGCAGGAGCACACCCTGGAGGGGTGCCAGTCCTTCACAGCGTGACACACACTCACAGATTCACTCACAGATTCACTCACACATATGGACAATTTTAAATAACCAATCCAACAACCAATGTGTGTCTTTGGACAGTGGGAGGAAACCCACGTGGACACGGGGAGAAAACACCAAACTCCTTCCAGACAGTCACCTGGAGGGGGACTTGAACCCAAAATCCCAAGATCCTGGAGCTGTGTGACTGCGACACTACCTGCTGTACCACCATACAGCCCGCTTGTAAAATCCGTTCCAAAATATATTACAGCAGCAGTCAGATGGGTGCTAATACGATATCTGGTCGATCACTGGCACGCAACGAGGAAAACATGCCTTAACCCATGTCCAGCTTGGCTTATTATATTGGCCTACGTCACAACACACATCACTTACCGGTGCAGTAAATGAGCCGTTCAAAAGTGAGACAGATTTGGCCCAAATGTATCTGCTATCTGGGTTGTAGTGAATCACAGAATAAGTTTTGCATCATAGACCAACCCCCTCTTGTTTAAAATATGTTTCACACAGAACAAGTGCTCCAATAGATATGATTTACTGTTGTATTACACACAAATCCTGCTCAATGGATGTGAAATTTCTAATATCGCTTTTCTTTCTGCCTTAGGCCTGATGACCTGTCTGAGTATTTGACAGCAGGGACAAAGGAGGCTCACGACAGAGCTGAAAACTCTCCTTTTGCCAAAGACTTCCTCAGAGGCAGAATAAAGAGAGAACTCTTTAAGGTTTGTAAAAAATACTGTTACACTTGATGTCAGAGGGATGAGAGTTTGGGATAACCCTTACTGAAATTTCATCAGTATTGAATCACAGCAACTAATCTTTTCATTATTTGATGAACTACAAATTCATCTGAAAAACTTTTATGTTTATGTGAAATTAAATATAAGACATATTCTGAAGAGAACTTCACTAGGGCAATTTTCTAACATTTGTACAATTGACATTTTTCGTGAGTAAGCAGTTACAGACAATGAAAGAATGCAAGAGCGTAGAATTAGCATGGACAGAAGTGACATGTCCCCACCAATATACAGAGATTATTGAAATGTCCCCACCAATCATTTGATCCCCTCCAAAAAAAAAACATTCTGTCAATGTCTCTTTAGAATTGCAGAAAGGGTTAAATCACGTTCTCTACTCGAGTCCTACCTCCACATGCATTTCCCTGCTGTCACGTAGCTACGTGACTCTGTAGCTACGTTTGGTTGTTAGCAGCACCAAAACTGGGGGAAAACTTTCCAGTCATATGTGACACTTACTGTGCAAGACTCAGGCGCAACAGCAAAAATGAGTGGGGATGGCAGCAAAAAAGGTGTACATAAGCAGCTCACTTAAATTCTCTAATGAAATGGGTCCTTCATCATAATGTTAATGGCAATGCTAGGTTTTGCCGCACAGCATATAGCAGGCTAAATTGTCTTTGTTGGTTTTGTGAACATTATGCAGTGCTCCATCTACTTTTATTATTGCTGCTGTATGAGACCTGTTTCATTTGCATTATGGCTGAAGTAAACTGAAGTCTAAACTACTTCTTTAATTTAGTTTAGTTTAGTTCAACATTATATAATATTATATAATTCATTAATCAACTTATGAATTGTTATTCAGAATAGTTTAAAATCATGTAAAATAACATATGTAGTATATCAGTCCTTTATCAAGCAAAGAGGAAAAAAAAAAGTGGGGGTCCCCACCAATGTCAAGAGTAAATCTACTCCCTTGAAAGAATGAATGAACTTGCTGGATATTTGTCCAACTGTGTTCTTTTTTTGTAAAATTAATTTTAATTTGTACATTAATTTAAAGTTTGTAGTCTATAAAATGTGTGCTTAAATATTTTCACATAGAAAATCAAAATGTCTCTCAAAATTTGCATACCACTGTACATGAAATTCTATAATTTGCTCTCTTTTACTCTCCTGTAGCTGGGCACAGTTGCTTTGTACTATGTCTACTCTGCTCTAGAGGAAGAAATAGAGAGGAACAAAGACCACCCTACGTTCGTAGCAGTTTATTTCCCGTCAGAGCTCCATAGAAGGGAAGCTTTGGTCAGGGATCTGGAATATCTGTACGGTCCTGATTGGAGGAACCATATCCAATGTTCAGCAGCTACAAAGCCCTATGTAGAGCGTCTCCATCACGTGGGTCGCCATGAGCCAGAGTTGTTGGTGGCCCATTCTTGGAACCGTTATATGGGTGACCTATCCGGTGGTCAGATCCTGAAGAAAGTGGCCCAGAGGGCACTGAAACTGCCTCCAACTGGAGAGGGTGTTCAATTTTATCACTTTGAAAGCATCCACAACCCCACAGCCTTTAAGAGGCTCTACCGCAGCCGTATGAACGAGTTGGAGGTGGACGCTGAAACCAAAGACAGGCTGCTGGCTGAAGCCAACCTGGCTTTCAAGTTCAACTTGGAGGTGGGGAGGCTTTTTCGATTTAGGAAATCATCACTCCATAGAACAAGTCCCAAGTTTTAAATAGGTTTACTACAAAATTGCTAAGCCATTATATGTCAGTATAAAGGTTGTTTCTTAATGAGAATAAATATCACTGGAGAAATGCCCGAATGCCGTGCACTTGTTCTGGATATTTTGGTGGTGCTGCCCACACACCAGATACATCAGCTTATTGACCAGCCCTTCCTGAGCTTTAGTGGAGGTGTTCATGCTGGAAAACCCAAGCGTATACAGGACAAGGATTACTCCAGGACCATGGTTGGAAGCCTGTTATTTAAGCAATAGATCAAGACATCAGTTAGCATTTTACAACCATGAAAATCATTTTTATTCACTATAAAAGCATTAGAAGTATCCCTTTATCAACAAAACTTTGCATTGACCATCATCTGTTAACTTCCTCAATCAAGGGAAAGAAAGTCCTCATAACAAACCTGAAATGAGAATGGCAGTGGTGGTAAATCAGTCAAAATTGTAGTGTGCTAGATTTTTAAGCCTGTTTGCACAATTGCTACAGATTCTATCAGGCATGCTAAGCTGAAGGTTTGATGGATATGACAGTAATAATTAAGGGACATGGCAGAATTTTGCAAAAGGTCAGTAAAAATAACTTTCTTAATTTATCCCAAAAACGGCCTGTTCTGTTACTTTCTTTAGTTCTGCACTGTGTCTGCTGTATATACTGGCAACTATGAACTGTCCCTTTTATGTCATTCGTTTAATGTCATTACTGGTGTGTGAAGGTGTTTGAGGAGCTGCAGGAGATTGGGAAAAGCATTAAAGAAGATGTGCAAGACATCAGCTTTCCAGCTCATGGTGGAATGGGCGGAGACATTAGTAAATGTCCATACTATGCTGCTAAGATGGGTAAGAAGAAATAGTTAATTTCTTGATTAATAATACTGACTGTCAGTTAGCATTATACGTCCACTCTAATCAGGTATTATTCACTAAAAAACAGTAGAAGTGTTACTTGTTTCTGCGCTGACTGTTTAAAAAATTATGAAATTGGCTTCTCAGCCAATCACAGTAATGTTTTAAAGAAAGTCTAAAGAAAGAAGTGCTCTACTGAAGTGAGCAGTAAATTAGTCTGAAATTTAGTCTGACTTTTTAGTCTGTTACCACATGTGCTATGGATCCTACCAGGTATCCTTAAAACCTATTCAGACAGGATTTGTTTTACATGAGGAGCTGGGGTAATGACATTTATACAAAGGATGTCAATAATGTTTATCCTAGATTTGCTCTGGATGAGAAATGGGCTTTAGCTGAAGGATTGTTAGACATTTATTTATTTATTTATTTTTAGCAGCTTTTCTCATTTAGGCCAAACCTTGAAAGTATCTGTTGTTCACAGCTTTACTGCCCTTAATCGACTATGGTAATTTATCCTTGCAGATCATGCTAATATCTGGCAGTGATGTATATTAATTGGGCTTTTCATGGCTTTAATAAAACTATAATCTCCCTGTTTGTCCAGCGGTGAGTGGAAACACGATGTTCATCTGTCAGTTCGCCAGGACTCTGCTCAGAGATCATACTGCTCAAGTGCTGCTGGCTGCCTGGCTGGCAGTGATCACTGGATTGGCTGCTTGGTACTTCATATGATTACCAGAGGGTTTCAACTAATAGGATGTGACAATGCCAATGCCCCAAATGTGACCATTCATTTCATTACTGTTTTTAACAAGCCCTCATCCACTTGACCTTCCAATTTAAGAAGAGCCATTCCATTACTGTATTAGCTCAAATTAAATGTATTAGATTAGGGGTAAGGGATCAAATGAATATAAGGTTAAAATTTGTAAAACTGGTCCAGATATTAGTGCATGTGCCAATTCTTTTCCCAATTTACACATGTTAGGGTTGAAGGTATGTAAAATGTAAATGTAAAACCAACAATTGATTTGATTTGGACTGCTAACACAAAGACCCTGAGCAGCTCAAATCTTGGAGAACCAGCTAACAGACACAGCTAACAGACACCCAACAGCTAACAGCCAGCTAACAGACACCCGAGCCATCTAGCACTGTGTTTGTGATGAGGAGAGAGGGAGAATTGCCAAGAGTGCATGAGACCAACTTAGGAATCTGCAAGATAAAGGTTACAAGGCGTACAACAACAAACACAACACAGTTATAAGTCCAAATTTAAAGTCGTTAAGAGAAAAAAAAAAACTAAACACACCTGAAGTTAGAGCTGCACAATTTTAGTCTAAGAGAACTCATAGTCATTATCACAAGTACTGCAGAAGTCTTCAGATTTGATTAACTAAATGTTTATTATATGTAAAACAAGCTAATAATTTCTAAACACATTTCACTTGTCAGCTCTGACTAGGTGATGGTAACTTATTACTGCAGAACAAGGCATCATATGTACATCATATTTATCACGTTAACTTTGCAAAAAAGTTTTGCATTGCAAAATTTGAATGTATTGTTAATTAGTTCACCAAAGTCAACTTAGCTGGACGAACGTGTTCATCACTGTTCCGTACTCCACTTTAATCATGAGCGCTACATTGTGATACACAAAAATAATGTATTGAGATAAGATCATTGATCTGTACTTTTACTGATTCAGTCCTTAACTATTACTTGTGTTGTTTATGATTTCACTCATTTTACATATGTAATGAAATGGTGTAATACACATGAAAGGGAAAGTGCTTTATTCTAATTGCTCAGGAAAATGGAATTCTATATTAGTGTACAATCAGACATTTTTTCCCATGATTTCTCTTTATGCTGTGAAACAGCAGATTAAAGGCAACATCTATGATTGTGGGCAAACACTGTTGTCTCTTGTTTGTCTACGTTCAGCAGCTCAGCATCTTTTAAAGTGGAACGCCATTTGGGGGGTTATGGGGAGACTGTTGTTTGTACAAATCGGATTCCAAAAAAGTTGGGACACTAAACAAATTGTGAATAAAAACTGAATGCAATGATGTGGAGATGGCAAATGTCAATATTTTATTCGTAATAGAACATAGATGACAGATCAAAAGTTTAATCTGAGTAAATGTAAAATCTTAAAGGAAAAATATGTTGATTCAAAATTTAACAGTGTCAACAAATCCCAAAAATGTTGGGACAAGTAGCAATAAGTGGCTGGAAAAAGGAAATTGAGCATATAATGAACAGCTAGAAGACCAATTAACACTAATTAGGTCAACTGACAACATGATTGGGTATAAAAAGAGCTTCTCAGAGTGTCAGTGTCTCTCTGAAGCCAAGATGGTAAGTGGATCACCAATTCCACCATTGTTGCGCAGAAAGATAGTGCAGCAATACCAGAATGGTGTTACCCATCGTAAAATAGCATAGACTTTTAAGTTATCATCATCAACCGTGCATAACATCATCAAAAGATTCAGAGAATCTGGAACAATTGCTGTGCGTAAGGGTCAAGGCCGTAAAACTCTACTGGATGCTCGTGATCTCCAGGTACTTAAACATCACTGCACCTCAAACAGGAATGCCACTGTCAAGGAAATAACAGAATGGGCTCAGGAATACTTCCAGAAATCATTGTCATTGAACACAATCCACCGTGCCATCCGCTGTTGCCAGCTGAAACTCTACAGTGCAAAGATGAAGCCATTTCTAAGCAAGCTCCACAAGCTCAGACGTTTGCACTGGGCCAGGGGTCTTTTAAAATGGAGTGAGGCAAAATGGAAAACTGTTCTGTGGTCAGATGAATCATGATTTGAAGTTCTTTATAGAACACTGGGACGCCATGTCCGGACCAGAGAGGACAAGGATAACCCAAGTTGTTATCAACACTCCGTTCAGAAGCCTGCATCACTGATGGTATGGGGTTGCATGAGTGCTTGTGGCACATGTCTGGAAAGGCATCATTAATGCAGAGAACTATGTTCAGGTTCTAGAACAACATATGCTCCCATCTAGACGTCATCTCTTTCAGGGAAGACCCTGCATTTTTCAACAAAATAATGCCAGACCACATTCTGCAGCAATCACAACATCATGGCTATGTAGGAGAAGGATCCGGGTACTGAAATGGCCAGCCTGCAGTCCAGATCTTTCACCTATAGAGAACATTTGGCGCATCATAAAGAGGAAGGTGCAACAAAGAAGGCCCAAGACTATTGAACAGTTAGAGGCCTGTATTAGACATGAATGGAAGAGCATTCCTATTTCTAAACTTGAGAAGAAGGAGGTGAGTTGTAAGAAAAAGGGGGGATGCCACACAGTGGAAAAAATGGCCTTGTCCCAACTTTTTTGGGATTTGTTGATGCCATGAAATTTTCAAACAACATATTTTTCCCATAAAATGATACATTCTCTCAGTTTAAACTTTTGATCTGTGATTTGTGTTCTATTATGAATATAATATTAGATGTTGGCATCTCCACATCATTGCATTCAGTTTTATTCACAATTTGTTTAGTGTCCCAACTTTTTTGGAATCCGGTTTGTACATGGTTGAAGTTTAACTTGCCTGAAAGTTTTATTCACTGTTTGAATTACCACAGAAACTCATTTATTACTTGAGTTCTTTAGTTTTGTAGCACTTCCGGTCCGTGTTTACTTCATGCAGGTAGTGCTGTCTCACATTTAGGGTCAGTTCCACAACAAAAATCAATGTTATCCACCTATGGGGCAGGAATAGAGCAATATCCTCATCTTGGTTCATGATTTTTAAAGTTTGGAGTTCCCTTCATTGTGTAAAAACTTTCAAAATGCAGTTTTTATATCATGAGGAGAGAGAGTGGCTTAAATGTATCAAAGATCCTGTATAAAACTTGTATATATATTCTATGGAGCTTACGCTGATTCATTGAAGGATGACAAATTAACTCAAACTTTGTCTTATGTGAGTTAGTAAATGTAACTGGTTGCCCCTTGTAGGTTGTGTAAAAATGAAGTCTAGAAATAAAATGAAATGACATTTTTATGCACTTTCCTCTTCAGACAGGTTCTGTAATACTCAGATTTAATGTGCTTACTTTTCAAGTAAGAAATAAAACATGATAAATGGCTCGCTGGAAAGAGGGTGCATCTTTAATCTCTTGAATTCTTGGTTTTATGATGGTGCTGTATTGTTGAAAAGAACAGATATGCTATTGTTGTACTACAACTCTATTTTCTGCCCTTAGTCCCTTATGTGTTGCAAAGTTTTATAATATAAAGTAATGTTTATGTACAGTTGTACATACATTATTTTATGCATATTTGATACGTTCTATAATGTATACTTGGCATATTTTAAAATTACTTTCTTTTTGTAAATGACTTTCTTCATATACCTTTAAAATTTGTGCTAATATTCAGAAAGAAATAATAAATAACATTCAGATTTAAATGTTACTCACAGGATGTTATTTGTTTGTTTATTGCTTATCCTCAGGCAAATAAACTCAGTAAAGTTTAAGCTAATTATAAACCTAATTTTAAAATATGCACCTGTTTAGACTTGTGCAGAAAAACTCTTTTCCAAATGAATTAAACATTTTGTGATCAATTTCATGGCCCACATGGCTAGAGGCATTATGGCGCATTCACACATGAACTCCAGAGAATTTCTAGAGACACTGGAGTGTAAATGCTCCAGGAGGAAAACACTATACAATAAATCTTTTACATCTACTGTATTAAGACTTTTCCATAAGCCTAAAATGGAGATTAATCTAGTCATGGCTAAAGCATTTTCTGAACAAATGAAATACAGCAGAATGGTTTTTGCTATTACATTTAAAGAAACAACTTACTTTAATTCAACACAACTGACAATTAATACATATGACATGGTTTAGATATAATTTAAAGGGTTATGGATTAACACCTTATCATTTATTGAGGCAAAGTCCCAAACACTTTCTCAAAGCTGTGTTTGTCGACCACCAATCCTAATCGTGGGGAGAAATAGAAAGTGTCTGAGCAGCTGTATCTCTTCAGCTGGAGGATTGATTCACCTGGAGAGTCGCCTGTATCTCCCAAGGTCATGACGTCAGACACAGGCAGATAAATGTCCCTCCTGTGTCCCCAGAATGACAGATGAGACACCTTTAATTTGGTGTGGGTGGAGTCCAGGTACATCATCCCCACCACTCTCCTGATGTAGTAGCTAATGACATAAAGCATTACGGCAGCAAATGTAGCTATACCTGTGGTATAGGTCAGGAGAGTGATTGAGGCCTGGCCCTGCAGGTAGAAAAAAAAAACAGTGGGCAGGAGAGCAGCAGTGATGCCTGTCTGCATCAGCTTGAGTCTGGAGAGGGCCCTCAATCCTTTGATGGCTGGGAAGGCATATATTAATGAGTAGTTCTGTGAGGCCAGATCAGAACTGGATGATTGAGCATGATACTGCAGCAAGCCATGGGACCAGTTCTTTGGTGTGCTGGAAGATGTCAGAAATGTGATGTGCTTTAGTTTGATGGAAGACTTGGAAGTTAGACATTTGGTCCCAAAGTACTGGAATCGGTGGACACCCTGACATGGATGGGGACATTGCGGTCCTGAAGCTACTAAGGAATAGGTCAGCTTGAGAAAACGTTGTGACCTCTGCTGTAAAGAGACCACATTTATTAACACAATACAAACACCAGTACCAACAATGATACAGACCTTCAAGTGTTCAAATTCTATAAAATAATATTATTAGCAATAGTAATATAACATGAGATCAGATAATATTTTGTGCCAAATTGATAAATACATTTTTATTATGTGAATATTTTCCTAAGCGTTTGTGGATATTGTAAGTACTTAATGAACATGGACCAGCATCATACATACAAGTAACTATTACTTTTTGTTTTATTTATGCCATCACAAAAACAATGACTTTAAAATGGGCATACATTTTTGGCATAGTATCCATTAATGGAATAGGGAGTGAATTTTATACTTTTAAAGTTTCACAATGTTTTTGTACTTCATCAAAATCTTTGTCTGAAATAAAGTGAGTAAAAGAGCTAATGCTAAACTGGTATAGGCTTTTAAATTTGAATCAAGGGCAGCAAAAATGGTAGTGTTACTGCCACACAGTTCCAGGCTCCTGGGGTTTTGAGTTTGAGCCCCACCTCAGGTCACTCTCTGTGAAGATTTTGTTTACTCCAAAATACATAGTGTTCAAAAATGCCATTAGATATTTGTGTGAAGAAGAATGTGTAAATGTCTAAAGGACTGGTGCCCTGTGCTGTGTGTGTTCCTGCCTTGCACCCTATAATTCTGGGTTGGCTCTGAACCCACAACGAACCTGAACAGAATTAACTGGTTACAGATCATGAATTAATGTATACAGAAACAGCAATTTAACAGAATGAAGTTTTCATATTGCAAGATCTGCTATTTTAATTATAGTATGCACTGGCAATGTCTTATTGACATATTTAATTTGTGTGTAGCAGTATGTTAGACAGCCAAATCCTGTGCTGTGTACATGACAACAACCAGAACTAAATGACAGTATGTCACTCTGCATTCAGTATTCAAAATTAAAGTGAGGTCTGCTTTGTTATGAAATTAGGTTTGGTCCTTAATTGTTGAAAATAACTGCAGTTTAAATCGCAATCGCAATATTGGTCAGTAAAATCACAAATATGTTCACAAAATTATTCTGCTATTAATTGGTAGTAAAAATATCTAGTGCTCATTAAAATGTTCTGGTGCTCTCCAGTTTACTGTTATATTCCATATTTTTTAGGTTTAGGATCTGCAATTGTGGAGAGTAATGCTATATTTATGATATATAAATTGTGATCTCCAGTTCCTATTACAACATATAAAGAAACAGCATTGTATGATGAGGTCAACGAGAAAACTTAAATTTACAGCATAATAGAACATAAGACAGGTATATCCCATTTAATTTGAGGCTATTTCAGATTAACACGTACAATAATACGTTTAAATAATATATATATATTTTTAAAAGTTTAACCATTAAAAACATTTTACGTAATAGATATCTAGACATCTAGAGACATCATAGCTATAGCGCGTTAGATATTAAACCCTGTTTACCCCCACGATTAGATACGTTACTCGTTTGAGTGTTTGATTTAACTCTATTAAAAAAAAATTAACCGTCCTCGATTTTATTTATATTTCTATAAACCACTCACCATTTCAGCTCAGTTCTGCGAGAGCCAGTAGGTGAAACACGATGTGAAATGTTTTTTGTTTTGTTTTTTCAAAATAAGAGTCTTAGAATATTACACAACCAATCCTCTTTCTAACCCTGTCAATTTTTAATTGAAGAATTTATTTAAATTTTATTTTTAAAACATCAGCCCAGAGCCATGTTTCTACACCACTCTGGTAAAAACCTTGCTCTGATGAATTTGGCCCAGGTCCACGGGGTTTTCAGGGAAATAAAGCTCACATTTGAGTAACAAAAAGCAGTTGGCATAAGTTTTGTTATGAAAAAATTGTACCAATATAATAGAATGTCTGAGTATGTTTGTAACTGAAATTTTACAATTTACATGTTAAAGATTTCGGGTGATGGTTCTTATCCTCACTGGTGATTACCTACCCAGTAAACAAGGAACGTCCCTGAACGTTCAAAATAGGTCTAAAAGTAGTCTGTCCGTCAAGGACATATTTTAAACGTCAATGGACGTCCAAAATCCATCTTAATAAGTTAGTTTGGTCAATAAGTGGTGACCAATCGATAACGTCAGTGGACGTCCAAAATGCGTTTTATACAAGTAATTTATTTCGAGACCAATTATTAACGTTAATGGACGTCCAAAATACGTCTAATAGTCGTCTTTTCAATGTCTGTGTTTGGACGTCTTTTCAACTTGCATTTTCAACCTTAAGAGTACGTTGATTAGACGGCAGTCATTACGTTATTTCAACGTTAAATAAACGGCTTAATGTTTATTGGGTAACAGCTTAATTTATTTATTTTGTCGGAATGTGTAATCTACACATCTTCTGCATCGAACATTTACTGAAGAATATGATTTCAGGGTCAGCGAGATAATGAACGTGTTCTGCTTTTCAAGTGGTCTCGAGAAAGACCTTTACTCACATAAGTGGACGGCGTAAATCATGAAACTCTTATTTAATCTTGTAAGTGTGTGCTTTCTTTATTAAAATTAATTTGTTCGGGATAGGAGTAAACAAGGATAGCCTCATATTATACACGAATGCACTCTTGATTCGTGTGGCCTACTTAGTGCACTACTTAGGTAAGTAGGAGTTATTTGAGAGAGACCGCTGTCCGACCTAACGTCACGTGACCTGGTGGGGTCGGGTGTTTGACAGTTTCGGTTGTGAAAAAGGACTTTCACAATTTCATTGCAGTTTGACTCAGAAATTAAATGTCCATTCTTTGCTGAAGTGGCGTTTTTAAAAGAATTTAATACCGCGCAAAACACAAAAACCAAATTTTAGCGTCTGTTCTCGTCTTTCGACACCATAGCAACTGCAACTGAAACCCCACTTTAACCGTCAGTTTTTCAGGATATGAGTAAACAAGGATAGCTTCATATTATACAGGAATGCACTTTTGATTCATTAAAAAAAGTGAAACTTTACCAAAATCATACAGTTGATAGCCAAGCGGCCCTTCTGTTTGATTCGTTACATGAGTGTAGAGCGGCTGTTTTAATAACCCCCACTTTAACTGTCAGTGTTTCACTGGGGTCAAGCTATTCGCGCTTTGGAAATTGACGGTCAAGCCATCCGCGCTTCAAATCCGAATGCACGTATAGGCGCGTCATTACGGTTTTTCATTGCTGAGAACGCCACATCCTCTTCGGGACAGGGAATCAGAAACCCACGTCTAAGCACCGATGTCAGTTACTACATCACTAAATGCATGTAATACTAAAACTAATAAGTCATTATGAATATTTTTCGTTTTAAAACACTTTAAAGAGGCATTGATTATTTAATACATTTACGTACATTGTACTATTATATAAACAATTGGCTTTAAATGGTAAAACCGATGTACATGTAGAAATGCAGATTACATTTTGCTGTACAAAATGTAAATATTGTACCAAATGTAAATAAAATAATACCTACTTTGTTATGTTTGATGCCAAAGCAATTTCTCTGTAATTAAACAACTGTATGATTTTGGCACAATCAAAATTTCACTGTATAATTTTCTCATAAATTCATACTGAATTCTTACTTATATGGATTTCCCATATAAAATTCCCACAGTGCCTAAATCATTCCACTCTCTTTAAACAGAGGAGCCTCTTGGCTACCAACAGTATGATTTTGGTAAAGTTTCGCTTTGTTTCTTCCTATTTACTTTATTCATTAATTGTTCTTCTCAGAATAGGAGCCTGTTGAATTTTAATATCCTCGTATAACATTAATATTTATTTAACATTAATTTTGTCTCAACTATTCATATCAATATATTGATATATGATATATATATATCATATCATATCCTTCACAATATTCTGCAGAAGAGGCTGCCCTTTTCTACAATCAAAGCAAAGAATAAAAACATTTACTATTCCATTTTTCTTTAAAGTACCACATTTAAATCATGCAATATTGCAATATAAATATTGCAGTAAAAAAATAATGAATATGGTTACATATTTAACATAGTTTTCCTAAAATTTCAACAATTTAAGTGTCATCCACAAGTGGCACACTTTGTCAATTACTAGTACAGGTTTGGAGGATTTTACTTTACTTTTACTTGCTGATTCTAAAACATAATAAATATTGTTGTCTACGGTTTATTGCTCATCATGCATCATTGTAGGGGAAATATTATTCACTAAATGTTTCCCTATTCTCATATGAGACTACTGCCAGAATGTTATATACAAAACAGGTATAGAAATCCAAATAAACATTTTTTTACATTTTATTGAGTATTTACTGAGGTTTCATCATAACAGTTCCTAAGATCAAATATTTTTAATATATGAGAAATGCCCTTTACAATTGTGCAATTGTGGGTACCTTTTAAATTGTAGTTTTCTTTGACACAGCAACACCATTTAAAATGAATATAATTTTATTTTATTATATTTATTTACAACATGCACAATTAGGTAGACACCCAGTTGTCACTTACACTTGTGTTTGTTGAAGATGTTCTTATTGTAATGTAAAGTCTACCCCTGTAATTTTCACTATTCAGACAGGAATTTACCTTACATATTTGAACCTTGTTGCAGGTAATGGTGTTAAAATAATTACACTTTATAATGAATGAGCCCATTAAACATTCTTCCAAATAATTATTGTTTATTGTACATAATTAGTTACCAAAAAAGAGAAATATTCAGCTAACATTTTGGATGTTTGGAACTAATTTATAAACAAATATACATGCATAGACATTAACCAAACAAATATGAAAATTTTGCCTTCATCCTGGTGATGAAACAGGTAGTGTCGCAGTCACATAGTTCCAGGGATCATGGTCCAAAAACACACATTGGTAGGTGGATTGGTGACTCAAAAGTGTCCGTAGATGAGCGTGTCTTGCCCTGTAAAGTACTTGTGCCCCCTCCAGGGTGTGTTTTTTTTTTCTTCTGACTAGGCTGGGCTGCTTCCTTTGCAAAAGGTTGCTGTTAAAATCAATAAATTAATGCTACAATTAAATTCAGCTATACAAAAGGAAAGATAAAAGAAAGGAAAAGAGAATGACTTTGTTTTCATAAGGAAATACAGAAAACCTAAAACATTGTTGATTTGTTTCATGTGAGTTTTTTCTAAAATGTAAATTTATAGCTAACTATAACATGTAAACTCAGAATTTAAGGGAAATTAGGTCACGTGTATGTGCATTAGAAAAGAATTCAGATTACAAAAATATAACTTGTAATAATATAGAAATGCATTAATGAATTCATACACCATGTGTTCCCATAGAAATGTCCTCTCTTTGTCTGCATGATTTGGTATGTGGTGAAACAGCAGTCTAGTACAATACATTAATTTGTAAATGATAAAATTTGCAATACTATATATATATATATATAATTATTTTTTTAAATTATATGTATAGGTACCTCAGCAGCAGCAGTATCGTTTGGTTTGATGATGTCACCACATCCGAGTCCACAGTTATTGAATGTTTTTGTTTTTTCTTAAAGGAAAAGACAATTAAATATATTGCACTTTTGAATGAAAATCAAAACATAAATGGCAAATAAAACAATTGGTTACCTTTTATGAAGATGGACTCGGAAATTGGAATGGTCTTTTTATAGGTTCCACTTATACTCCCCACCGTGGTTGTTTCTTCTGTTTCCACTTCTCAGTCTCAATTCCATATAACTGTAATCATACATTTGGAAATAAATGTAATATCTTGACACTCTTCAGTCTTTGGATTACTGAGTCAGACAGTAATAAGGAAATTCAAATGCACTATTAGTAGTAGAATACCATTCTGATGTATCTTTTGCAGTCTTCATACTCCCTCAATAGGGCTATGTGAGTGGCTTGATAGGTGTTGACAAAGTCATCAAGCCTAGTCAGCCTATGTCTTTGAAAGCAAAGTTGCTTAAGATCCCTCTGACATTTCTCCTTGATGCCTTGAGTATTTTTTGGTTGTGTAGTTCTAATAAAAACTAAATCCGAGTTATATACTGTCCTTAAAATGTATTACTAAGAGCAATAAAATCTAGGTTAGATAGGGGTAATGAAAAAAATACATCAAAGCTTGATGTCTTTTGACTGTACATTAATGGGCTGCATTAAAGGTGAAAAGTAGAACTGTGACGGGAAAATGATGTAGTACAATCTACAAAGAGTTTCTCTCTTCTTTCTTCTCTTAAGAATATATCAACGTTTACCAATGTCTTATAATTAATATTTTAAGTTAAATTATTTGTTTTGTTTATTTCTTCCATCAAAGTTCCAAGTAGATAACTTAATTATAATTCCCATAAACATTGTAATATCTGTACATTTTGTTTAACTGTACCTGTGTTTTCTTTTTGACGAAATCTATGAAACATCTTGGAAAGTCTTTGATATGCGTTACCTTTACCATGTCTTCCAAGATCCCCTGAGGAAAAATAATGTTTGAAGCAGCTATATAACAGAGTTTCCATAGCCCAGTGTAACCGTAGCCCATCTGTTACTTTGTATACTTTGCTATCCTTCTTTCACCTTGTTTGTCAGTGGTCAGGACCCCCACAGAGCAGGTATGACACTGGTATTTTCACTCCTGCAATGAAACTGAGTTATTTAAAAACATCAACAGCACTGCTGTGTCTGATCCACTTGTACCAGCAAAACACACTAACACACTTAGATGACTTTCCTTTCTTCATTATGCTGCCTGTTGCATCAAGATATACAATGTCTTCTTCACATCTACTGTGGGAGATTTCCAGGCTCCTTTGTGACCATAACATAACACCTCTGGGATAAAGGATGACTTTCTGCAACACTTCCACAAGAGAATCTGTCTTATTCTCAACCATCATGCTAAGGCTGAGGACTTCAATTGAATGGTGGCTCCATGATGTAGTTTTCAGAACAGATGGCCTTGGACACTCATCCCGGTTTACAGACTCAGTGACTTCACTGCTCAGTTTTCCAAGGTTCTCCAAGTAAAGAGCTCCTGGGAGCTTGGTCTCTAGACCTTTGTTCATTTTTTCCCTTTCATCTGCTTTAATGTATCTTTGTCGCAGTTCCTTCCTGCAGTGTCGAGCAACCCCACCATAAAACTGCACTGTAGCCTTCAAATCAGTTTCATTCGGCAGAACCACCTTGCAAGTTATTGTGCAGTTACTGAATGTACAGTAACCTTCACACTTGAGCAATGGTGCTTTCCTTTGTGAATTTTGTCTTTTCACACTCTGACATATGAAACCAAAGCTGCAATGTGAGTAGAATGAACGAATGCCCTTAGTGATCACATTTGTCCACTCCAGGCTTTTGAAGCTACTTCTGTTCAGTTTTTTTTCGTAGACTGTTCCATTTTTCATGTGGGATATAGAAAAAAGCTGAGTCAGGTACATTGTGAACATAGAACTTCCACTATGAATTTGGATCTTTCACTGCTGATTTGAGTGAAAAAAGGTTAAAAAAATAGTTTGGAAATAGTTTGGAAATAACTTCAAGTACTTCTCGCTAGTATAAATGGAGTTAGGACTTGTATTGCTAGTGTCATTTTGGGTTAAAAAAGCTTGCCATATCCGCTTGTTAATTGGGCCCGTCGTTCAAGTGAATTTGTGCTTTCTGAAGATTGTGACTGCTTTCTGGTTCTCTAAACATAAATCATAACAATTTTAATAACAACAAATTGGCAAACATAATTTCAACTAGATGCTTTACTCATATGACACCCGACTATTTAAAGTTATCACAATAACTGGATATATTATTAGTCTTTGTTCCTCCATGGAGCACTGAGTGCTTGTATATCCAGCCTAGAATATATACTTTTTTTCATAAACTTTATGCAGTCTTCTATGGCATAATATGACCACTGACACTTTAAATCATATAAAACACACTTTAAATATACATTTAAATACTGAAGATGTGATTTAAGCATTATGGGAATTTTTTGAGACATCCATATCAGAATGTATTCAGTATAAATTTATGAGAAAATTATACAGTCAAATTTTGCCCAAATCATACAGTTCATGGCCAAGAGGACAGTTGATTTAGGCATTATGGGAATGTTATGAGATATCCATATACATATATATCACAATAGTAGGTATTTAATATGACTTAATCCTACAGTGAAACCTTTCCAAATTCATACAGTTGATAGACAAGAAGTCCCTCTGTTTAATGACAGTGGAATGGTTTAGGCATTATGGGAGTTTTTGAGAAATCCATATGAGTAAGTATTTAGTATGAATTTATGAGAGAATTATACAGTGAAATCTTGCTAAAATCATAGTTGCTTACTAAAGGGTCCCTCTGTTTAATTACAGTGGAATTGCTTTGGCATCAAACTTATCAAAGTAGGTATTAATGTATTTACATTTGGTACAGTAAAATGTAACCTGCATTTCTACATGTACATCAGTTTTACCATTCAAAGCCAATTGTTTACATAATAATGCCATATACGTAAATGTATTAAATAATTAATGCCTCTTTAAAGTGTTTTAAAACGAAAAATATTCATAATGACTTATTAGTTTTAGTATTACATGCATTTAGTGATGTAGTAACTGACATCGCTGCTCAAACGTGGGTTTCTGATTCCCTGTCCCGAAGCGGATGTGGCGTTGTCTGCAATGAAAACCCGTAATGACGCGCCTATACGTGCATTCGGATTCGAAGCGCGGATGGCTTGACCGTCAATTTCCAAAGTGCGGATAGCTTGACCCCTGTTGTATTTCCGCTATGCTGCAGTTAGGTGATGGATTGCCGTGTTTCTCGGCTTTGTTCATGGTGTTTCTGCTCGGTACCCGGAGTCCCTTATGGTCCACGGTTCTCACAGCCTCTATGTATATGTTTTTGGTAATGTTCCGTTTCCCCCAGCTACCGCAGGCTCGGGCGAGGCAGGTTCTGCGGCAAGGCTCCAGGCTCGCCCCCGGCGGGGTGTCGGAGGTGGCTCATCGTGGCGGAGGACACGACGCCCCGGAAAACACAATAGCAGCTATCCGAGCAGTGAGTTTTCGATTTAATACTCTCAACAGTCAAGAAGTCAGACCTACGTGGTGTGTATTCAATGAAATAACGACTTGTGGTTTTCAGGTGAACAACAATATACATTAATGCATTTACGTTATGAAGTTTGACAACTAGGAAGAAGCTGAAAAATTGGCATTAGGATAACATTTCATTTTAAAAATGTCCATACAACCTTCGAGACACACTATAAGAAGGGAATTCCGTAGTATTTAAACCATAACAATCCTACTCTCCAAATAATTGTGTCAGTGTGGCAGGAGTCAAATAGCTATCGCTAGGTGTATTTAAAGTTTTTGTATCAATACTCACAATTTTCTTTTCAGCCGGTGTGTACTTTTTAAAAGGGAAATGCCACCGTTTTTGCATAGTGCATATGTTAATATGTAAAGCAAAAAAATTAAAGAAGCTACCCATGATTTTACAGTGGTGAGCCAAATACAACTTTACGTGTCCTGTTGAAATCCAAATGTCAATTACCTGCATGTAAGTTTCTGACATGCATGTATTTTAAAATTATATGCCAAAACTATGTCTCAAAACTGTCAAAAAACAGTGACCAAATCACGTGATCGGTTCAATAAACGTTGAACCCTGGGGTTCTGTTGAAAGTGCAGGTTTTGAGCTCTGTGTTTGTTTCATATGGATAGCCCAAGTAGAAGCGGAGATATCATTTAGGTTTCGCTTAAAATAGCACGCTTACGCACTAGTAAAAATGTAATTCTTGATATCGGAAATAACATTTTCACTATTAAAAAATTGAAATCTTACTGGTGATAATTCAAGAGTTTCTTCGTTCATTTTACTAGTGAAAATTAAAATTTGATATCAAGAATTAAATTATTACTAGTAAAAATATTTTCCCCATTAAAATGAATGGAGAAACTCTTGAAATATCAGTAGCAAGAATTACCATTTTACTATTAAAAATGTAATTTTTGTTGTCTGAAATTAAATTTTCACAAGTAAAAATTCAAGTTTTGATACCAGAAATTTTATTTTTATTAGGGAAAATTTAATTCCTGATATCAGAAATTTAATTTTCAGTAGTGACAATTGAAATCTTACTAGTAAGATTTAGATTTTTACTAGCAAAAATAGCTTTTTTACTAGTAACAATTGAATTTTCACATGGGTAAATTGAATTCTTGCCATACTAATATTTTTTCTATTAAAAATGTAATTAGAGAGATCTTGAATTAGCATTTTTACTAGTCAGAATTCAATTATGGATATGTGAGCCAGGGCTTTTTACTAGTCAGAATTGCATTGTAGATATCTGAAATTACATCTGTACTAGTGAAAATATAATTGCAGATATATCAAATTGGAGTTACTAGTAAAAATGCAATTATGGATATGAGAGGGTGATATTCAATGTATGTCAATTATGATTAGTCATAATTTCATTAATGATATGTCCTCTGGAATTGTGACTTGTTGGAATTTCATTATGGATATGTAGATCTGTATTCTTACTAGTAAAAATGTCATAGTTGATATATGAAATGGGAGTTGTTACTAGTAAAAACTACTTTAGAGAGATCTTTAGATTGGAGTTCTCGCTAGTATAAATGGAGTTAGGACATATATTGCTAGTGTCATTTTGGGTTAAAACAGCTTGCCATATCCGCTTGTTAATTGGGCCCGTCATTTCCGGGTCCAGTCGCACCTTTGGTCCCTTGTCATACATTCATAAGACTTGTGCTTACTGTCTGATTGAGCTGAATGTCTCAATCAATTGTGTGATCTCAGTTCAGGAGTTCAGAAAAAAGGAATACATTAAACCTAAAAGCAAACATGTGTCTTTTGCAGCAAAATGTGTACATTTGTAGCTCATTCTAATGTGTGTGAGCTGATGTGCAGATTGAGGCTGCTTTGTCTCTGGGAGCAGAAGTGCCAGAGAGAGAGAACTCCTGCAGCTCTGTCTCTGAGAGCAAAGGAATCGCAGAGAGAGAACTCTGTTCTGCAGTTCTGTCTCTGGGAGCCAAGGAACCACGTATATAGGGCGAGCTGTGTCTTCCGCTGCTCCGTCTTTGAGTGCAGAGAAGCCGTATAGGGAGCCGTGTCTCACCCTCACGGTCAGTCCCAGTTTTTCAAGACAAGAAAATCTGACGTCCTCACACCAAATGATCGAGACGATGGGAGCCTGATGCAACTTGATGATTTTGTATCTGAAACTTGTATTTACTTCCAAATGTGCTTTTGTGGCCTCCCAGGCTAGTGTGAATGGGGCAACAGGAGTGGAGTTGGATTTGGAATTCACTGCTGATGGCGTTCCTATTTTGATGCATGATGAAACAGTGGACCGGACCACCAATGGATCAGGACCCCTCAGCAAACTGCATTTCTCAGATATTGGAAAACTGGACGCAGCAGCCAAGCACAGACTAAGGTAACACAGTTGAGGCCTAATGAACAGTGTTCTCTAACAAATGTTTAATTGCTCTGCCTGTACACAACGAGAAAGACAGTAAGCTGCAGCAAACTATTTTTTTTCTGGAAATATGAATGGATACTTATTTTTGATTAACATTTTAGGACAAATGGAAGTAGTAATTTTGAAATGTGAATAGCCTGGTTAAGGTAGTTCAAGATTTAAGAGTTGTTGTCTTTTGAATACCAGAGTGTAAAATATTATGCTAACACACAACAATGATGGGCTTCTCTAAGCAGCTGGATGAAAATCTGAAAATAATGCTGAATAATGACCAAAGGCACAGGCTATGTAAAATTCCATGTTTTTTAGCTCACATTTTTTGCTGTCACATACTTTCACCTGTGACATGTATTTGCATTTATGCTCAAAGTTTCAAAAGCATTGAATACTTAATGTTAGACAACCATTGTCTACCTCCAGTGATGTAATAATGTCTAATGAAGCCAGCAATGAGTGTGATTATGTTGGTGGCCCATAGTGACCGTTTCAAAGGAGAGAAGATCCCGACTCTGCAGGAGGCCGTGGAGGAATGCATCAAACACCAGCTGACCATCTACTTCGATGTCAAAGGTCATGCAGATGAGGTAGGATGTGCAGCGAGGTTTGATTCTGCTGTTACCATTTCTGGGTCTATTTTATACTCTCTCATTAATAGACTATATGCATCTTTTGCAGTATTTTTGCATAAATATTTCATTGGCTTATTCACATGCATGGTCAGAAGCTTTGGAAGCAAACTGTGTTGAAAAATATTGTTATTATTCTGTCTAGGCAGCTGCAGCTCTAAAGAAGCTATATCAGAAGCACTCAGTGCTCTACAATTCCAGTGTGGTCTGCTCCTTCGAACCCAAAGTCATCTACAGAGTAACTATTTTGTGTAGTTACAGATATGTTGCGTAACTACATAAAGATATATGCACATACTGCTTTACATCAACCAACTGTTGTGTTACCCTTCAGCTTGATAAATATATTTTATTATGTATTCTTAAGGAAGGTGGTACAGGATAAATTTGCCACTTCTCTCATCTTGCCATCTTGCTTAAAAAATGATAACTAATTACTAATAAGTTGTAACAGAAATTCATTTATACATTTCTATTGAACATTTCAGTTAAAAAGCATTTGTAACAGCCTATGTGTTAGACCTAAATGCACAATCTCACTGTGTCTTGATGTTTCCCATGCTCCAGATGCGGCAGACAGATCCAGATGTTGTTACAGCATTGACACACCGCCCCTGGAGCCTGAGTCACTATGGTGATGGTTCACCTCGCTTCACATCAGCATGGAAACACCAGTGGATGCAGATGCTGGATGTGCTGCTGGACTGGGCTCATCATCACCTGCTGTGGAACCTGTGTGGTGTGTCTGCTTTCCTACTGCAGAAAAATTACATCTCAACGTAAGTCACAATAACAAATAAAGATAATCACTACAGGCATTAGTTTCAGCAGAAAAAATGATATTTTTTGGTTATTCAGCCCCACTCCGGGTTGCTGTCTGTGAGGAGTTTGGTCTGTTCTCCCTGTGTCCATGTGGGTTTCCTCCCACAGTCCAAAAACACAAACTGGTAGGTGGATTGACGGCTCAAATATTGTCCATATGTGTGAATGAATATGTGAGTGTGTGTTGTCCTGTGAAGGACAGGTGCCCCCTCTAGGGTGTGTTCCCACCATGCGTCCAGTGATTCCAGGTAGGCCCCGGACCCACTGCGACCCTGAACTGGATAAGCAGTTACAGACTATTAATTATTAACATAAATATTGTTAAATAAGTCCAGTGTGTATGAAGAAGCAGTGGTGAAGCTAATGTAGAATGGGCCCAGTATGATTTGTAATGAAGAGTTCACTCAGTACATATGTGTATAATTTTCAAGGTATGAAGAGCTTCATTGTAAGTGGTTTCATAATGAATATGTGTATAAAATATAGAAAACTCAGGTCAGCACTTTCACTGTGGAGTTTAATTATAACCTGAATATTTGTGTGTGTGTCAGGGACGTTGTGCGGTACTGGGCTGATAGAGGTGTGGAGGTTGTGGCCTGGACAGTGAACACAGCTGTGGAAAAGCAGTATTACCAGCAGCACTTGAACATCAACTACATCACAGACAGTCTAACAGAAGACTGTGAGCCACACTACTGAACACTGCAGTGCCAAAATGACCTTTTCATTGTAGTTGTACTTACTCAGCTGAGGAAATGATTTTGTTTAAAATTAGTGCAATATACTGATATATAATAAACCGTTTTTGGCAAATTAAAACGGTACTGTAAAAATGTTAAGGGTATTGATTACTGTAAATTATAAGGTACACAGGTGACTGAAAAAAGGAAGATAAACACATGTGTGAATTTACAGTTTATTCACCAAATAAGCCTAATGTCCTATTGAACACAGTTGGCTAATGTGGAAGGATGATTTTTTTTTTTGTCTTACCTCTTTTGCAGTCACAGCAACTGCATGATAAATGTTCTCGTTGAAATTAAGTTTGTTTTTAAAAGTAAAAGACAGGCATCATGTGCATCCTACAATTGCTCTGATTAATGGTGCTGAGGTGTCTAATGTATTTATGTTCATGCAGGTGACCCTAGTTCACTTTGAGTTGATGAAGTATAGGTTATAAAATACATAGGTTAATATATAATTAGTATTTGTACTTAGCATAATTTTTTTCTGTTCAAATGTACTGCAAATACTGACTCAGGTGAGCAGATATATATAGGTTTGGTAAATTATGGCATCTTTCTGACAGTTACATCAAGATAAAACCTTAAGGATTTTCTTAGTATTTCATTTCACATCATGCTTTTTCCAGTAAAAGAAAATCTGTTTACTGATATATTGTGGCCATGTGTAGAACAGATTTCATTTTTGGGTTTAGTACTGATTCCAAGGTGAAGCTTGGTTATCACCATTATTTTGTTAGATGTTAGGCTTTAAAATTTAAGAAATTAATTAGCTCATTACTGCAACTTTCTACCTCTCAGGCAGTTATCTAAATATCACTTTGTCAAAAGAGATCACATTATTGTTTTTCATAATGAACAGGATCTCAGTGAATCTACCTTGAATTCTGTTACTGCTATGGTAATGTACTGTAAAGAAATGCATGGAATCATGATAGCTGTGATTTATTGTGCCTAAAAGAACACTCGCCAGGAGCCCTGCACTTGCTCCTAAAATTCTACCTAGCTCTAATCAAAGCATACCCGGCTACATGTTCAAATGTTTGTAGACACATCAATATAATTATGAATTTAGCCATTTTAAGCTTTACAAATTGTGAACACATGCATTCATACAGTTTTTTTATAATCTCCATTGTCAGATGGAATGCTATGTAGTAGCAGCATGTGAGCTTAAGCTCTTCATGCTTAATAAAGCCTCTAAGCACTGGACTGTGGAGCAGTGTTCACTGTGGAACTGTGTTCTCTGAAGTGATGGAGCACTATTAAGGACCTGTGGGATAAGCTGGAGAGGCTAACATCATTACCTGACCATTAATGCCCTCATGGCTAAATGCTGTAAAATCATCACAGCCATGTGAAACAACATCTAGTTTAGAGCCTTCCAAGAAGCTATTACTGCAGCAAACTGCCTCTTAATACCCTTCAGAAGAATAATGGATTAGCAGGTGTCCACAAACCTTTGGACAAATAGCATACTAACCTTAAACTATAGCCTGACAGCCTTAAGAGCTGCATTTGACTGCAAGGTGGCAGGATTAGGCCTGCTCCACATAAAACAAACAAACAAAACAAAATCAATCAATCCTCATTATCAGACTGAAGTATCAGCAATAACACTAGTATCCTCAGACTATAACCTGAGGTCAGCAGTTAGCCCAGTGGAATCAGCAGCTCATGACTTCAAAGTGAGTGCTATCTCCAGACTTTTAATAAATTACATGACTGCAAAGTCCTTTATGAGTTCAGACACATTAACTTACAATAGGAGAAAACTTTCAGTTTCAGATGATCACATCGGTGCATCTGGAAAGTGTTCTTTTGGTAAAAAGCTCATGAGGGTGAGTGCATTGTCAAATTGTCTGGGGTTGGTTTTTAGACACAGACAGTGTAGATGTAGCTCTAAAAAGGATTTGTAGTAACCCTATTAGTAATGTAGTCTGTTAAAGACCAGACGCAATCTGTGTAGAACATTAGCTTCTACTTTATTGAATTTAGGATTAAAACACATTTAAATAATGAGACATTTTGATGCACATATTTATAAAAAAAATCTGTTTCACTATGTTTGAACTGAAATAATCTGAAAAAAATAAAAGACGTTATATAATATTATATACCTACTGTTTCTGTTTTGTCGTTATTATTATTATTAAAATCAGTTACAGACAAGGACAAATACTGACTACATGTCAGTCTTTCTAAAGACCTGATGGTATATAGCTGTCCTAGTGTTAATACATTACATTTTTTATACATGGTTCATTTTTGATAAATGAATTAAACATTTATTTTGTCTTGTGTAAGTGGTCTTTCCCAAAAAAAGGATTCACCATAAAACTGACAGAAGTGATGCAGCAATTCAAAGCAATAATCACATATTTAACTCAATATTAAACCTTCACAAAACTGTTCATAGTAGTAACATAAAAATACATGATCTAGATTTTCTGGACATTTTGTGCAACAATCTGTAAGCTTAAACAAATTAGTTACATTATAATCTTATCTTTTACATTGTGTATAATTATAAGCAACTGTGTAAGGTTTTGGTATGCTGTGTATGCAATGTAACACCTATAATGCCTTTATTAAACATTATGAATACAGGATTCATAGGCACAGAGTTACAAATGTAACATACAACCCACATGAACCCACCCTATCTCAAAAAGTCCAGTAAGAGTCACATTACTGGACTCTTTCTCTAGTGGAGGGAACTTGAGGCAGTGACGTGATGATGCAACAGTTGCATCATGTTCATTTTCACGGGTCTCCGCTATCGGGGTCCAGCGGGTGTGCGGTTCAGAATAAACCTGTTCATTTTGCCCCACATAGAGCACACCGAGTTCCACACGCGGTTAAATAGCCTCACATTAGCTCCCGATCCGTGTCATGCTCTTGCGGCTGCACGCTTTTTGCGCAGGCTTTGAGTGAGCAGGATGTTTTTCATTCTCCTCAGTACATGTCCTGCTTCACAGATTTACCACAGTAACTAAATACATAATAAAATATACATGTCTAATGCTGATGAGCAGAGATGATTTTGAGGGATGGGGGTAATCAATCACATGCGGAGAGCATAAATATACGCGTTGTGGCGGTGAAATGGTTAATTAATGGCTCAGTCGGAGGGGCGTGTTCGTTGCGTCAGCGTGAAATGGGCGGGGTTTGGCTCTGAGCGGCGTGAGATAAACAGGGGTCACCTGCAACGGAGAGTCCTCCAGCTCTGAGCAGTGTGTCCTTCACAGTAACATTGGACAAGAGATATTTAACAGCTATCTCACCGCCCTTTGTACACCGAGAGACCTTCAGAGATCATCGGAGATCGAGGATATACAGAAAGGGGATTTTAGCTACAGGAGCCGGAGCTGGAGGGCTTGAATAAGGCACAGACGAACAGCGTTAAGTAACTTATCGGAGAAACATACACTGACTCAGGACCAACTAACATAAGCTCTGTGTGCTGTGGTAAAGCCGTTACAGTGCTTCATTTGGAAAAGCAGGGGATAGGTGACTGCGTCTACTGCTTTCTCTGTCTCTCTGACACACACACACCGGAATACTGTGAACGGTGGACTGGGTCTGCAAATTTTTTAAGGACCTCAGCTGCTCTCACATGATGTACACAATCACTAGAGGTCCCAGCAAACTAGTTACACAACGGAGGACAGGTATGTGTCACCTCAATTCATGAGACTTGCTTGTAAACTTAGGACGTGTTATAGTTCGCATTATTGATTTTCAGTTTAGCTTATACCTATGCATTGGATACTGTACATTTGTGGCACATACCTGCTCTGGATCATATTGTGTTATAGTTATGTTTTCCTAATTTCCAGGCCCCACGCAGCAGATTGACAGCAAAGCAAACGACTTGAAGCACAAACAGAGCCACTGGCTGGACTCAAGGTGAGTAAAAATAAAGTGGTGCTTAATGTGACTAAATATACTAAAACATTCTCCACATGTCCCTCACTGGATTACACCACTGTAGCAAAGACAAAGCTGTAAACTAAACATAATATGAACAACTTTTGTTCTCCCAATTCATTAAGAAGGTTCAACGTATAAAACTGTACTAATGTTTCTCTCATGTTAAATATCGCATATGACCAAAGTGAACACGTAACCTCAGCAAGATGGTACACAAGGAACTTAATGAAGAAAACAAGCAGGCTTAATGAAATAAAAGAACTTTAATTACGCAGAACACCGTTAATGGGAGAGAAATATATAGTGGGTCTCACGTTTACATTATGCTCTACAATGTGTATACCCTGTAATGTATAACGTGTTGTAGACTACAGGTGTTTGGAAGTAGTATTCAAGTTGGCTGTGAACAGGGAAAAGTTTGGTCATTGTTTAAGAACATCAAGGTTCTTAACCTCATACCCTCAGTTCCATGTGGACACCATGACGTCCTTTAAACCTTCCAACTCCTGATGTTTAACACCGCAGGCTAACGTCAAAAACAAACCTCAAGTACTGAATAGGTAGCACTGTCGCTTCGTGTAGACGTCTGCATATCTGAGGACGCTTGATTCAATGTGCGGAGAGACTATTTTGTGAAGTTTTGCTTTGTTTGTTGTAGTCTGAGGGAGTTTGACCTTGTCGGTGTTGCGCATGTGCGCGGACGGTTGCGAACACGAGCGTCCAACTCTGAAAAACGGTCGCCTTTGCAGTTCGTTTTAGAAACCTAATGACAATAAATACAAACGAGTTTTGAATAAACAGTGTAACATTAGTGAGCGCAACTACAGCACTTCAAACTCCGGAGCTTTTTGATTTTTGTCAATGTGTGTGTTATAACTTACCTAACCGTTAACGTTTGTGTTTACTAAAGATATAATCGCTAAAATCTAAAATACACAGATGTTTTAAGCATTATAGCGATATATGAACCCTAACGCCCGTAAAACCATTTATATACGCTGTAAACACGCTAACGTATATGTAGACGTTTACGCACTTTATTAAACATATGTATATGTCCTACACACTTTTTTATATAAGTTACCGTTTATAAAATACTATATTACTTTCTGCCCATATAACGAAAGCTGAAAGTATAATTTCATAACACGCTGCTGTGCTAATCTCCACAGAGACGACATTGTGTAAGGAAGTTAACTGAATCACAGCGCATGCGCAGAGCCGAAGACATGGCTTCTCTGTATAAAGGTCTTAAAGGGGAATTTCTCCTTTTCTTTTTTTCTATCCTGAACGACTGTTTGAGCGATAAACACAGTCGTGCAGCGAGAACTGACGTGGAATGATGCTCTGCGCGTAAAAAAAAAAAAAACCGCACAAAAAAAACAACACACAGTGGTTTGAAACCAGTGCTGCTGTTTATAAAGCTATAAGGGAAACTCACAGATTTTTCTAACGTTATGCATAAACAAACTGTCAATCATAAGGCTTTTATGTATGTTTTTATTTCAATGTTCTTGTTTTTAGCTCACCGGCACCTAAAATCGTGTTTCAGCGCCTGAATGGGAAGCGCTATCACAGATCAACTTCGCCGAAGGAGGACAGCACAGCAGAGGGCTTCACTCCAGCACACGAAGAGAATGTCAGATTTGTATATGAAGGTGAGGCAGATTTAAGTATCATTATGCTATAGAATTTTTTCAAGTCGGAGATGAAGTCTAAAATAATTTCCCACTCATTAAAACGGTCAAACTTTCTGTTTTTTATAATTATATATTCAGCTACGTAAAAGTCGCTTCTTTTAACATATTTGCAAAGCAAATTAGCATGTGGCTAGCATGGTTTACAGATTAGGCTAAAAAAAAAAAAGCAGTGGATTGCTCAATAATTCAGAGAATTCTAGCATACCCAGTGCCATGTTGGATAGAGTGGTATAAAACCTGGGCTGTGGGGCAGTAGAACCAAGTACTCTCGAGTGATGGAGCTCTGATACCTCCAAGATGAAATGTGACATTTATGATCTGAAACCAATCATCAAAAACTGAGCCAGTTCTGAATCCCATAGTATTATGAAAAGTTCCCAGTTAAAATGTAGTCCATGACTAGGTTTAATTCCAAGCCTGACAACCATTACAAAATGTACCTGGGTTTGTTAAACTGTAACTTAGATTCTCAAACTCCATGCTCCATAGAAAAAGGGCCAAGGCTGGGACAAAACTCAGACCATGACACTTATGATGAAAGGGAAAGATTAATTCTAGTCAAGCTGCCACAGGTTCATGGTCTTCCCAAGTATTCCTTGAGCTTGCTTGGAGTTAAGGTCATTTGTGCACTGTAAAAAAAAAAATAAATAAATAAAAAGCCAGTTTTGAAGTAATATTTTACAGGGTTCATTTTGTGCTCATGAGAGTATATATTAAACATTACTGTTAAGCTAAACAAATACATGGAGCACTCCTATCCCATTTTTGTAGTTTGGAAAACATTTTGTTTACTCAAAGAAAGTACAGTAGGGTTCACATTGTTTCAAACACTGCCACTTTCAACCCAAAAATAGAATTGGTGCTACCATGCTCTTTTTTAGGGAGCGGGGGAGGCCCAAAACCCTTATCTTCATATAACTGGCTTGCTTCAGGCCAGCCTCCTCCTAATGGCTGATGCAACTTCACATGTAAAGCATGTGAAGCTAGCAAGGATAGTCAGAACATAATCACATGTTGTGCAATAAATAGACATGATTTGTTTGATTAGAAAAATCATGGAAATGACTAGGTTTCAGGTTTTGTTTAGTTGGCAGCATTTGTTTGGCAGCAGTTGTTTCTCACCCTTGCAAATCTAGACTGTCAAAACTGAATACTGTAAGCACTTTGAGGTCACCTGCTGTCTAGAAGTAATCTCTGGACATGTGCCAAGCTAAGTAGCCTTTCTTACAAACGTTTCTTCTAGTTTATCTGATTAGTACCAACCCATGAGTCTGGAGGGTCTGTGAAGTATTTAAGTCTTAACAGAGGTCTGTGAACCTGGATTCAAAGGTCAATTAGGACAGTTTGTATTTAGACTGTAATCAAATGAGTAAAATACAGACAAGCACTCATTTGGATAACCAGTAATCCAGCTTCAACCCCTAGAGTTCTTTACTAATTTTGCGTTATCTGTGTTTGAAGCTTGGCAGGAGGTTGAACAGAAGCTTGGGGATGGAGCCCAGCCAGAGCATGGGAAAGGCCCAGTGCAGTATGCGGAGAGGAGTCCTAGCCCCAGCATGAAAAGTCAGTGTCTATTTGTATGTGGTTTTACCCATCAACATCAGCCATTATTTCCCATGGATACTTGATACCTGAAGTCCCAAACAATTAGGTTCAGAACACCTTAACCCAACCAAAAATAAGTAGTCCCCACTTTACCTAAAAAAAATCTACTGTCTTGCAGAGGTGAAAGTTTAAAAAAGGATGATAGTCTTATGGACTTTTATTTAAGCCAAAAAGTAATGTACAGATAACTTGTAGTGGTACCCTCAAAAGTACATATTCAGTATTTTAGAGAATTGTACCGTCTTCTATTAGAAATTCTGGAGAAGGTAATGTACCTTTAGGGAACACAATTGGATTTTAAAACAACTGTTGTATCTTTTTAAAGGTACATTTACACTGTTTGACCATGTGCATTCATACATGAAGATTGGTGACCACAAAAGCTAAAGAGAACTTTGTCTACAGGATGTTTATACTTGCTTTTCTATACCACACATGAGTTGGTCTGCCTCTGTAACTCTATTCTTTTGCTGATGGGACTGTTACTGCACAAGGCAGGATTTCTCAGTTAGCCTGAAACATTTCAAAATATTGTGCAATAAAAGCACCTTTTTCTCTATTTGCTTCTTGGACAGGCTTCAGTTTAGGGTTAGGTTATTTGGCAAAACTAATGAGTCTGATTAAAAATAAATGTGAATTCTCTGCTGGATTTGATTGAGCATTTCCTGGTGATTGACATGGCTCTGGCCAATCAGCACTCTGTAGGGTTTACACATCACCATTTAGTACCTACTCGGCACGGTTGGAACCCGAAGTGAGCTGGGAACAAAAACCTACCTGGTTCCAGGGACCTGATTTGGCCAGTAGAACATCAAAAGAGCCGTGCCAAGTCGAGTAGGTTCCATGCAGTGGAAAATCGCCATATTATGAATGCACAATTATGGCTCATGTTTGACAAATCTCAAACAAGATGCTTACATCACAAAGTAATGGGTTAGATTTGTCTGCCTACTGTGAATTTCTGTTACAGCAGCAGTATAAAGGTGATGCCAATAATGCATCTCACATGGGTGAACATTAAATAGCTGAACAACTTAACCCCATCCACCCCACTGCCCCCCCCCCCTCGCCTGGTGTTACTGAAACACTTCCACTTCAGTCTGTGGTACAGTCCAAGTGTAAATCTGCTGCAGCCAAAGCGACAGCTGAGTGCTCTAGCTCCACAAATGAGGTCTTTCTGTAGGCGCAGGCATCTGATCAGGTTTCAAAACATGACTTTTGAAAGCCTTTAGATTGCACTTTAACCCTCTCTAACATGTAGCTTTTGTAATTTTAATAACCAAGGCTGTGTTTGGTGCATACTGCAGCTGGGTTACCTTAACTATTAATGTTTGACTGTTCTTTTCGCAATAAAATGAAGTCAAAAGTGTGCCCAGGCACAAAACGGTACAGATGTCATTGACTGAATGGAATAAAATAAATGTAATGAGTAAAAAGCTAACTTTGATTTCTAAAGCTTATTAGTAACTAAAACATTACAATATTTACAAAAATATCCTACTTATAAATATTTTACTTAATATAACCAGAGGTAATATTAAGTTACACTATCAACTCTATATGGTTTATTCTATGCTGAATTGTTCTTCTATTATCCTTTCTGCAGACTTTGTGCCTATTGACCTGGAGGAGTGGTGGGCCCAGCGATTCCTAGCTAACATTGCTAACTTGTCGTGACAGGTGTATGACTGGTGCAGGAGTAGGGGCATGTGGTCTGGATTGAGGATGGGGCACTGGGGTGTGTGTGGGGTGGTGGAGGATGACTCAGGCTGACCCACCAAGTGAACTTAACAGAGCTCCTCATCGCCTCCACAGGACAGTGTTCAGAATCCAAAGGGCCAAACTGTACTGTATATAGAGAAGCAGGAGTCGTCTTCAGCCTGAACATGTGCTCTTCTTCTTCTGTAATTCTGCCTCTGCCTGATTGGCCAGTCAGTCTTACCCTCTCACAGAAAACACAGAGATAATGGTGAACTGACATTTTTCTTCTGGTTTTGTGTCTTTCTAACAGCGTGCCGAAAATGAGACGTCCGTTTTTCGTGGCTGTTCTTTGCATAAAAACAATGGAACAAAAAAAAAAAAAAAAAAAATTAAAAACAGTAAATTGTTTTTTCAAGCGGTGGTGTCCTGTGAGTTCTTTCATCTAATCAAATAACATTATTAAAAAATGTTAATAATTATGTACTTGGCGCATCATTTTAAAAAGGTTCTCGTTTAATCATATACAACATTGAGTTCAGTTAAATGTAGCGTTACACAAATTTAAAAACAATAACAAGACAGATTTTTTCTTTCCCCTTTGTCCTTGGTCCTTGGGTAGCCCTTTCTCTGATTCATCAGGCAGAATTACAATCGGTACAACTTTACTGACATTTCTGCTGTACCATAACACTGTACATTGTAGTGTTTTCTCTGGTCTCCAGTGCTTCATTTAACTCAGCACATTGATTACCAGTTTTTTTTAAATACTGTAACTGGTTACCACTGCAATGGACAGATTGGGTTCAACATATGAACAAATTACTAAACTATAAGATGTTAAATGAATTTTTGGAGCACAAAGGTGCTAAACTGTGCAGTGCAAATGTGCTTCTGGATCTAGATCAGGAAGCTCTGGTAAGGAGAGTGAAGAACAAAATTTTACAACCTCAAATTCATTATTTAGTCTATTACTGACTCCCTCTCCCCAACTTTACTTACTACAATATATCTCTTACAGTTCCTTTGCAGGGCTCATCCTTGTCTCTCATGCAGCTCAACCAGCAGGCTGGAGTTTTCTCTCATTGAGCTCATCCAGAGAGCTCTTCTATAGTCCCACACAGTCCATACTGAGGATGCTTCAGTAGTTCATCTTGTGTAGCAGAGCTAATCCAGGGTGCTTTTCAATAGCCCCTTTTATGTAGCTCAACCAGGGCCTCTTACACAGCCACTTTTATGCTGCCTATCCAAAGGGCACTTGTATATGGAGACTCTCATACAGCTTACAGAGAGGGCGCTTCAGTGGTCCCCCTCATGCAGCTCATCCAGTGGGCTTTTCTACAGTGCATGCAATCTCATCCAGCTCCCTCAGAAAACAATTCCATAGGTCTTGTAATGCAGCTCAATCAGCAGGTTTAGCCTTACGCTTCCTCCCACGACTCCCTGCACACCCTGTTCCTGCAGCAGGGGCTCTGACCCGTTTTCTCCTGCGTGAGGGCGCTGAATGCCCAGACTTAGCTGTGGTGACGGTAATGCACTGTGAATCAAGGAAATCCAGCAGCTTGGCAGTGCCCAGCCTTACGCCAGCTGCCCGGAGCTTGGCCTTTAGGTCAGAAAGGGAGAGAGGTTGGTATTGCAGCAAACGCCCATACAGCACAGGATCTGAAAGGATGAAGGCGCGAACTGCCAGGAGTTTGTCCTTCTCGCGTACAGCTGCCTGAGATGCTGTGATGCCCTCACTGTCTGAACCATCATCATCAGATTCACACAGTTCAGGGTTTGACCTGTAGATGAGCATTCATACTTAGGCACTGTTTTCATGGTCAAGACAATAAAAAAATAGCAGAATAGGATCACATGCACACAGAGAGAATTTTAATATTATACAGGATAACATGTAAAGTATCCTATGTCAATCCATTAGAGCTTGACATAGGGCCCACCCCACTCTCTCTCTACCTGCTGCCACAACATTTCTGTTATCACCCATTGTTTAAATCCTACACCTACCTAGTAAGTTTACTGTTGCTGTTTATGATCCAATCAGCAACCAGCTACATCTAGTAACGTTTACATGAAATAGTACCCTACACTTACCCACTAAGATTGCTTTGACCATTTATGATCCTATCAGCAGCCAGCTAAACTTAACAACTAAGGTTACACATTGAGCCCAGCAACATGAGTACCCAAACCACCCACTGCATCTCTAGCTCTTCATAGGGTCTTCAGGTAGGCACCAAAATTTAAAACCTTAAAATATCTTTTCAGGTCTACTCTATTTATGTCTAAATCATAAAATTATTATGTGTAAATGTGTTGTGTGTAATATATTATTAAGTGTAAACTAGCATAGTAAAACAAATTTAAATGAATGTGTTTGCTTTTCACAAAAAAAATTGATCTTAATATTAGAAATGTATTTGCGAGCCTGAACATTTGTGCGTTAATAAAGGTGCAGGTATTTTACCTCTCTGACTCAGCTGTCGAGGATGTGTTTGATTCCTGAGAAGCAGGTAGAACGTCATCCTCCTCTTTCCCAAACTGCAGTTTCCTGGGAGACACAGGAGGGGGCGCTGTAGGCTGTTTAAATGAGAGCAGCGCAGGGTGGAGGTTTTGCACTGCCAGGGGAAGCCCTGCTCTCTGTTGGCCCACAGGAGAAGCTTCCTCCTCAGACTCAGAACTTATCAGCTGGTGGGTGTACTGGTGGATCTCCTTCAGCTTCAAAACCATTTGTTTTTTAGGAAGACGGCGCACCCCATACCTGAAGGAATGTAAATAATAAAAATATATAATAACCATCAGCCACTTTCAAAAATGTACACTGTCCAGACTTATGCATTTTATGTTATTATAAACCTCATTGTTATAAGCACAATTATTGGACTAAAATATATCCTGGTACTAAATCTGAGACTAATTTTCTGTTTATATTCAGTCATTGATATTGCTTATATTCAGCAAGGATTACTGGATCAGTGGGACAAAGCATCACCTGTCCAGCCTTTTCTTGAGCTCAGGTGTGTCCATGTCTGAAAAGCCAGGCATTGGAGTGATGGGCACCATGGGGACTTGATTGTTCTTCTTCATGCGAGCCACTGGAAGGAATTGATAGTATATTTGTTTTCCAAACATACAGACTATTCAGGAACATAGGTTTGTAGACACCCCATGAAATTAGTGATGTTATTTAACATAAGTTGTACTTATAAACTCACCACATGTATAATTGCCATAGAAAACATAAAATTAATAGGATTAACAAATTAATCTTCATTAAAATAAAAATGTCATGATAATTTTTTTCTATATTGGTTGATACTATTTTTTTTAAACTGTAAGAATTTTAAAAGAAAATAATTCTAAAAATCACAATTTCTTCTCCACTAGCTGTAAATAAACAGATATGTTAAAGCTGTATATCCATATTTATGTTGTTGTTGTTAGCTGATACTAACAAGTTAAACTTTACTAGTTTCAAACATTTAAACACTTTACTACATTATTTAGCATGTATGGTACCAGACTGTCATTTTTGTAATACTGCTAACCGCTAAATAAGCTTGCAAGCTAAAAGAGCAGTACTATAATATCCCGCTCAGTAAACTGCATACACGTCATAAACTACAGTTTATATTCCTATAAAAGCTATCCCACGGGTGAGCTCATTGTTCCTTCTATCCAGCACTCTTACTCATTTTACACAGTTCAAAAGACAGCAGAATGCAACAAGTATTTGGCTGTTTACATGTCACTCATAGCACAATCCATTATTAAGCAACTTGATATGGTGTCTCAGTGCCAATGTGGGAGCAAGCATGGGGTGTGTTCATAAAGTCAAACTCTGCATATTCCTTGTGTGTTTTCCTGGTGGTTCACATTAATGCAGATAAGTGAAACTATCCAATGTTTTGCTGAACATTTTAATGTTACTGATGACATGACTATCATGATATATACTGATATCTTTTTATTGCTCCGGCCTACAAGAATCTACTTGAAATTCAACACAGCCAGGCATGTTAACCCCTGTATTGTGCCTGAACCTTTCATCAAACATCTGTCCTGATCTTACTTGTCTTATTGCTGAATATCATCAAACATTTCAGAAGAAATGCCACTAGAGTATGTGTCCAAAAACATATATAGTTCAGCAATTTTGGAAATATTCGTATATTGCAGACTACTGCATTTTCAGTATTGAGTAGGCCCTAATTATGATTGCCTTACAGACAAAATGCTATGAAATTGTACCATAATATTCACTACCAACCTGGGGTCTTAAGCTGAGCCACTCGCTTTGGGGGAGCTGCTGTACCCACACGCTGAGAAAGAGGAAGAGCAAGTTCCTCTCCATCTTCTTCATTTTCCTCCCAGCTGTCCCACGCCACAGGATCTGGCAAGCTCTGGTTAACAGAAGCTGCAGATTTATTTGCTTGGTGCACAGGAGGAGAAACAGAGTTTCGGGCTGACATCTCTCCCTGTACCCTGTGATCTGGAAGACTGCCTTGATCTTCACTGCTCTCCAGCCTCAGACTAAAGCAAGGATTCTGATCCCCCAATGCTTCACTACCAAGACCCCATGAGTCATTGAATGCAATTGGTGGCTCATCATAAGCACAGAAACTGGCTTCCTCAATCATCTCTACTTCATTCATGCTTCTGTTTTTGCCCTCCTCAATTCCATTTTTCTCCTTTTCTCTCGTGCTTCTCTCATCCCCAGTCTCATAATGGTCCACAGAAAGACACACGGATGTCTTTTCAAATGGTTCAAAAGTTGTGTGTGGGGGTCGCAATTTGTCAGACTGGTCATGATGCAAGCACTCAAGTCCTAAAAAAGAAAAATAAATAAAAATCATAAACCTTCTGCTAAATTTACACAACTCTACTGATCATGTTTTTTGTCTAACCCATGTCTAACCCAATACCTTAATTATTATATAACATAGCTCTTGTGGGAAAATACAGTGGAATATGTACAAACATTTACATTTGCATGATGTAACTCTAGCCATACCACATATTTGTTTAATTTTAGCATAATTCCATTGAAAGTTAAATTCTATTTGTTTTAACTAGGGTCTTATAGTATATATCTGCAATATACATAGTTCTTCTTTTCTGACACTAGAAATAGCAGAGCGATTTTTGTCCAGTATGAATCTGCTGCAGATTGTGCAGTTTTTTTTATTCTAACAGTAATAAAATTAAAATGATAATAATCCAGTATCGCCTTCTCAAGGGTGCCCAAGCATAGGCTAAATGGGCTTTATCCTGGCTAGCACTACTGCTCCCCTACTGATGCCACTTTGACAGTGGCATTGCTATGACAAAGTAATTCTCAGATTTGGCAGGTTAGAGCTGGCAGTAAATATCAATTTTTGCATCTTTTAAACTTCTTAAAACTGCATTACTGTATAAATATATATGTTGAATTTAGTATCAGTAATTTCATAGTTAGTGGCATAGCTTTAAGATTTACATACATTTTTATGTATTTAAACATGAGGGAGTGGCTTTTAACTTTGGCCTAGATAAAGATTCCAAAAACACAGTCAAAATAACACTTTTGCTTACTTACCTATGATTGTACGCTGAGATGTGGTCTTTGCAGGGCCAACTTGAAGAGAGAGGGCACAAGCAGCTCGCTCCTCATATTCTTCATCATAATCCTCAAAGACTCCTCTATTCTGCACTCTGAGTTTGCAGTGCTTCAGCAGGGGAGATCCCAAAGGCTCTGGAGGCTGTGGGCAGGGGGCAGAATGCAGGGGAGTGCTGCTGGTGGGCATGGAGCTAAGAAGAAGCCCGTTTTCAGAAGAAGCTGGCTTCTGAAAAACTGGAGAATGTTCAGGAACATCAATAATGGAATGGACTCTAGAGGACATCTGATCTGGACTTAGTCTTGGGGAAGCTGGTTTATCTCTGAGCAAACTAGAAGGGTGCGTTCTTGAATATCGAGATTTTTGAGAGATGTCAGGGACAGAGGAGGAGGATGAAGAGTCAGATTTAGGAAAGAGCTGAGTGCGCCGCATGCTGCTGTGGGTCTGTGTAGAGCTGGAGCATGTGGACACTTCTGGAGTGGCAGGGATAAGCCAGGAAAGCTCTGCAGAGCCATCCAACATGTTTTGACCTTCTGCCCCCCTACACAGACCATGCTCTGACTGATTAAGTTTAGAGCTTTCAATCTCTTCTGTTTCTTTAGGAGAGAGCCTAACTTCAATGCTTTCTTTAGCTCTAAGCGGAATGTACCTCTGACTGAGTTTTGGAGGAGATGAACATGGGGAAGGAGAGGACGCAACCCCTTGAGATGAACTCATGTCAACAAGAGGATCTACATCTATGTCATCGCTGCAGTCAGAGAGGACAATAAGTTCTGGCTGCTTACAAGAAGATCCTAGAGTGGATATGTCAGGCTGAGCTTTATTTGGCACTGGAGGTAGAAGCTTAGGATTCATGCTACTGACTAAAGGGACCAAACCAAATTTTATTTTACTGGACTGTGGAGGTGAGTGTTCTGAAGATGAGAGTTTAATCTGAATGCTTTTTAATTTTGAGGTAAAAGGAGGAGGAACAGGGTCTTGGGCTGGTATACTTGGTTCTCCTTCATCAGGAGACATGCCAGCCACTGGAAAGGATAGCTCACCTGGCTCTCCTGAACCTGGAGGAGGGCTGATGGACAGGTCAATCACCTCACTGACTGAGGATATTTGATGTGGAGCAGGTGTATTCTTCTGGTCAGCTGGAACTTGAGATGGCTCCAGATATTCTCCCCATGACTCGGAAAACAAACGGTTATAGCTCTTGTCCAGACTGGCATTGGGGTTGTTGTTTAGATCCTCTTGTGTGTCAGAAGTGTATAAACAAACATCTGCATGGGAATCCGGGATGTGGTGCATGTTCGTTGCACTAGTTACCATGGCAGCTGCATCCTTATCCTCTCCAAGCCTGTAACTATGGTGACTGGTATTGGCCTCCTTAAAAGAGGCTGCATTTACCTCTTTCTTTTGTCCTGCTTCAGTGTTTTGTTTTTCATGTTCCCCATTTACTGTGCCAGTGCTCTCCTTTTCTTCTTCATCCTCCTCTTCTTCCTCATCGCTTGTGGTAAATGATCTAGTTGCCTCCATCTTCCTCTGTGTGGCAACAAACTCATAAATCTCATCCAGCTCTTCCTCATTGACTCTATCTTCTTTCTTCTCTCCATCAACATTCCCACCTCTTTCCTCCTCCTCATCCATCCCTCTCTCAGCTTCTCCAGGTTCTGTTTCTCCAAATTCATCACTGTCATTCTCTTCGTGTTGCCACAAGGAGCAAAGGAGCTCCAGAAACTGTGTGTCAGCAAGGGTTTGTTGAGGCCCAAGATCAGGCTCCTGAGCTAGGCATTCCTCTTCATTTGAGCCCTCTGGATCTTCATTGTACTGCTCACACTGCTGGCACAGCTCAGGCAGGTCAAACCTAGTGTTAAAACACAACCATATATATATATATATATATAATTCTAACAACAAATTGAAGAACCTATGTGTAAACTGAACTTATTCCAGTTTTCGTATGTTACTTAATTTCACCTTTTTAAACATTAAGCATTATGTCAAAATAATCTGTTCAAATTATGGTGACGTTTAAGTTTTGTAATGCACCAAAATGTCTCCATTAAAATAAAAACATTAAAGTGAGATTCACAGTCACAGCTCTCAAAGATTCCCAGTTATTTTCCTTACAAACTGAAACTTGCCTGAATATACACACTATTAAAATTAAAATATTCAATAATGTATCCCAGGGTTACTTCCTCCAGCCTCTTGGGAGTTATTCTTTGACAGTGTTGTCTTCAGCTTGCTCGCATGGAGCTTCCTGATCCTTATTTTCTGTTCGGATATACATTTTCTAAAGCTGCTTTGTGACAACATCAGTTATAAAAAGTGCTATATAAATTTTTATTATTTTGATTATTATATACATTTTGACTAATTTGATTGAATACCATTCTAATGGTTATTATTGTTGTCCTTTCCACAGCATTGTGACAGCAGTCAGAAATATGTCAAATGTATCAGTTCTTGGACAGTGTACTAACCTGATGGCAAGTTGATGTATGTGGTGCAGCAGGGTCTTTGTGAGTGGACAAAAGGCAGTGTAGAGATACTGCAACAGCGAGTACACTGCTTCACATGGCACATCACTCAGCAACAGCCTCTGAGCCCTAGGCATGCCATCTTCTTCCACCCCAAAACCTGCATCATGGACCTCAGGGCCCACACAGACACAAAATAAAGAGTCAACCAATATATTTCTTACAGAAATTTAGCAGAATATAACACAATATAACCCTTAGTGTGGAGTTAGTATATGCGATATATATATATATATATATATATATATATATATATATATATATATATATATATATATATATATATATGTTTGTTTGTTTTTCAAAGCAAGAGTGGAACTTTGGATTTTCTCTTAAAGATGGAAGATAACTTTTTGCACTTTGCTTCCTATGACTTTCCCTTGCCCAGCACATCACTGTACAAAAGTAAACATTTTGAACAATAATATGTTAAAAACACAAAGACGAATACATTCTGAATACAATGAGAAAAAATGAACTGGTTACTAGTTACATATGCAGATCAAATTCATGGACGTGTTTACCATGCTGGCCAGCAGGGGGCAGCGTGTGTAGAGCATGAATGAGTGAGCGAAGTAGACGTCTCCACTGTCCACCTGCAGCTGTATATCACTGAGCTGAGGGTTGTTCACCATGCTGGACAGATCTGAACACAGCTTGGATACACTCACCTGCAACACACAAATAAAAACTCCTTAAAATATTCAAATAATTTATACATTACTGTCTGTCTTCAGAGAATTCTTAGGGACTGTCCTGTTTAGGATTTTCTAATATATGTCCCATATTTGTTATGGTGGAAAGGATGGATACATAGCAGTAAAGCAACAGTGACCTAGAATTTAACAAAACAAGCATATTCAATAATCATTATCCAAAGCAGATATTATGAACCAAGCACACCTATTATAAACTTCATAAAATAGCCAAAATTTCTGCAGTATCTTTTAAATGTAAACATTTTGCTCTTACAAGCTAAACAAGTTTGCAAATGACATATAAACAAGAAAAACTGGTTACAGTAAATGAACGAATCAGTGAATAAATGTGAAAATAACTGTTACCGAGCTCACAGGAGGCTTTGTGATTTTAGTTGTTTCAGGGACAAAGCCACTTAGTTGAAGCTCAGACCCAGCTGGCTCTTTATCTGTAGAGCAGAAGCAACGTTAGTTATGTGCCATGTTGTCATTATAGACATGACTGATGCAAGATTGTTTTTTGCTTTTCAATGTGAACATGATTGTATTAATGAAAGGTGCTGAAAGTGTTTTGAGAAAGAACTGCTTTAATATGTTTTTACATCAATAGTTTTCTTGGAAACGTTTAGATAAATAAGACTTCAAAAATCATAAGTTTAAAAAACATGTTTATAATTTTTGTAAATTTATGACCAACTCACACCCGCCTAATAGCTGTCAAAAGTTGATAATTTAAGCCCCTGTAACTTGTAATGTTTCACACAATAAAATGGATATAAAGAAAAAATCTACAAAGGCCCATCATATTCAGACACAACATATTCCACGCCTGTGTAAGAGCCTACTGTCAAACCTTTGTGTCCGTACTGGGTGAGAGTCATGCCCTCCTCTGCCAGCTCCACAAGGTCACGAAGGGCCTGTGAACCTGGAGTGCTCATGGCTGGGGTCAGAAAAATTGGAGTGGTAGGATGCTCTGATGGATTCTGATCCAGAGACGGTGAAGCATTGCTGGGCTGTTGTGAATCTGCAGTAGATTTTGAGGTAGCTGAGGAATGTTGCTTCATAGGCGTAACCTCTGAGGAAAGAGGAGGCATTTTCTGCAAAGTGAAGATTGGTGTAAGAAAACGAGTGATTTATAAAGTTAGCTGTGGATATTCTAAAATGTTTCTGAAATTAATCACAATTATTTGCATTGTCCCTTCTTAAGACAAAATATCTATTTAAACAAACTAGTTAATGTAAGATCAACACATTGGAATAATATTTATGAGCGTTGTCTATTGATTAAAAAATTTAATCAAAACATCCATCCATCCATCCATTATCCACTGCTTATCCAGGTCGCGGGGGAAGCAGTCGGAGCAAAGAAACCCAGACCTCCCTCTCCCCAGCCACCGCCTCCAGCTCCTCCGGGGGTATACCGAGGCGTTCCCAGGCCAGTCGAGACATATAGTCTCTCCAGCGTGTTCTTGGTCTGCCCCGGGGCCTCCTCCCCGTTGGACATGCCTGGAACACCTCTCCAGGAAGGCGTCCAGGAGGCATCCGAACCAGATGCCCGAACCACCTCAACTGGCTCCTCTCGACGTGGAGGAGCAGCGGCTCCACTCCGAGTCTCTCCCAGATGTCCGAGCTCCTAACCCTGTCTATAGGGAGAAGCCAAGCAATCCTGCGGAGAAAACTCATTTCATTCTGTCCATAAAAATTGTGAACAGAACCGGTGACAACGGGCAGCCCTGACAGAGTCCAACTCCGACTGGAAACCAGTCGGACTTACTGCCAGCCATACGAATCAGACTCCTGCTTTGTTTGTACAGGGACTGGATAGCTCGTAACAAAGAGCCCAGTACCCCATACTCCCTGAGCACCCCCCACAGAATACCCCGAGGGACACGGTCGAATGCCTCCTCCAGATCCACAAAACACATGTAGACTGGTTGAGCAAACTCCCATGCACCCCCCAGGATCCTAGCGAGGGTAAAGAGCTGTTCCTGTGTTCCACGACCGGGGCGGAATCCGCATTGTTCCTCCTGGATCCGAGGTTCAACTATCAGTCGGACTCTCTTCTCCAGTCCCCCCGCATAGACCTTAGCGGAGAGGCTGAGGAGTGTGACCCCCCTATAGTTGGAACACACCCTCCGATCCCCCTTTTTAAAAAGGGGAACCACCACCCCAGTCTGCCAGTCCAGAGGCACTGCCCCCGATGTCTATGCGATGTTGCAAAGACGTGTCAACCAGGACAGCCCCACAACATCCAGAGCCTTGAGGAACCCGGGGTGAACCTCATCCACCCCCGGGGCCCTACCGCCAAGGAGTTTCCCTACCACCTTGGCCACTTCAGCCCCAGTGATAGACGAGCCATATACAGTGTTGGTGGAAAACTGCTTTGCCCTCCTGAGTCGCCTGACGGTTTGCCAGAAACTTCTCGGAGCCAACCGAAAGTCGTTTTCCATGTTCTCACCAAACTCCTCCCACACCCGAGTTTTAGCCTCAGCGACTGCCGAGGCCGCGAGCCGCTTGGCTCCTCGGTACCTGTCGGCTGCCTCCGGAGTCCCCTGAGCCAACCAGGCTCGATAGGACTCTTTCTTCAGCTTGACAGTCCCCCTCACCCGGGGTGTCCACCACCGAGTGCGGGGATTGCCACCCCGACAGGCACCGACAACCTTGCAGCCACAGCTCCGTTCAGCCGCCTCAACAATGGAGGTCCGGAACATGGACCACTCGGACTCAATGTCACCAGCCTCCCCCGGGATGCAGTTGAAGCTCTGCCGGATGTGGGAGTTGAAGATCTTTCTGACAGGTTCCTCTGCCAAACGTTCCCAGGAAACCCTCAGCACACGTTTGGGCCTGCCAAGTCTGTCTGGCATCCTCCCCTGCCATCTGATCCAACTCACCACAAGGTGGTGATCAGTTGACAGCTCAGCGCCTCTCTTCACCCGAGTGTCCAGAACATATGGCCGCAGGTCAGATGATACGACTATAAAGTCGATCATCAAAATGCGGCCTAGGGTATCCTGATGCCAGGTGTACTTGTGGACACCCTTATGCTGGAACATGGTGTTCGTAATGGACAAACTGTGACGAGCACAGAAATCCAATAACTGAACACCACTCGGGTTCAGATCAGCGGGGCCGTTCCTCCCAATCACACCCCTCCAGGTCTCACTGTCATTACCCACGTGAGCGTTGAAGTCCCCCAGCAGAACAATGGAGTCCCCAGAATGAGTGTTCTCCAGCACTCCCTCTAGGGTCCCCAAGAAGGCATGGTACTCTGAACTGCTGTTTGGTGCATAAGCACAAACAACAGTCAGAGCCCTTTCCCCAACCCGAAGGCGCAGGGAAATTACCCTCTCGTCCACTGGGGTAAACCCCAACGTACAGGCGCTAAGCCGGGGGGCTATGAGTAAGCCCACACCTGCCTTACGCCTCTCACCCTGGGCAACTCCAGAGTGAAAGAGCATCCAGCCCCTCTCAAGGAGATTTCCAGATGTTCCAGAGCCCATACTGTGTGTCGAGGTGAGCCCAACTATATCTAGCCGGTACCTCTCAACCTCGCGCACCAGCTCAGGCTCTTTTCCCACCAGAGAGGTTACGTTCCATGTTCCAAAAGCCAGTTTCAGTAACCGAGGATTAGAACGCCAGGGCCCCCGACCCCCACCCGATCCACAATACACCAGAATCGGATTACTACCTCTCCCACAGGTGGTGGGCCCATGGGAGAGTGGACCCATGTATCTCCTTCGAGCTAAGCCCGGCCGGACCCCATAGGTGAAAGTCCGGCCACCAGGTGCTCGCCAAGGAGCCCCTCCTCCAGGCCTGGCTCCAGGGTGAGGCCCCGGTAACCCTGCTCCGGGCAAGGGAGGCTGTGTCCACGTTATTATCTTTTTCATCCGTGTCTTTATGGATCACTCTTTGTCTGGCCCATCACCTAGGATCAATTTGCCTTGGGAGACCCTACCAGGGGCTATTGCCCCCGACAACGTAGCGCCTAGGCTCACGCAGGCACACAAACCCCTCCACCACGTTAAGGTGGTGATCCAAGGAGGAGTTAATCAAAACAACAATGTTAAAATATTAGTACTTCCTTTTTTTGGGAGGGAGATCAGTGTGTAGTGAGATAAGCATGACAAACAATCTACAAGAATCTGCTCTTTTTACTTTATTATAATACCTCAGTGTAGTATAAATTAGAATCTCAATTTGCTGAGTAAAACTTTCAAAGCTTTAAAGGAATTATTAAATTCTTATTTAATTACAGTGTCATAATAATTGTGATGCTTCACTGACCTGTAAAACTCAGAGCCTCTGTTTTTGCTACTCTGAGCTCAGTACTGCAGAAACTGCATTATGTAACTTTTCAGGGAGGGTGGGAAACTACTCCACCTCCTTCCCCTCCTTATGGGTTTCAGTACAGTGCTTTAAAATTAATTACACTAGGGGAAGCCCCATGAGCAAAAAACCCTAATCTTACCCAGTGTTTGTATATTTATTGAGGAAATTAATGCTACAGGGCAGCTTGTGGCTCAAACACAGATATAAGTGATATTTATTTTCTAGTCCTCGATAACAGATGAGCGAGATGATGCCAAAAAACTTTAATAATCCTTCACACAATTATTATTCCTGATACTATGAACTGTTAAATTGTAAACTGAATAGGATGCATATTTATAACACATACGTAGACTGCTACTGTTCACAAACACTGCCAGAAGTTTCACTTCTCTGAGTGATTCTTTTGGTCGTTTTGTTGATTTAAGTAAGGTTAACACCTGAGCCTAACCTCATTGTTGAACTACATATTACAACACCAAACATACCTTTACCAGGAGATATGACAGAATATTCTCCCACATGTCAACTGGGACAGAATGAATATAACCTGGGGTTATTTTTAACTGCGTTTTAGACCAGTCAGCGTATATCAAACGTCTGATTTTTTTTAAATCTCGTAATATAAACTTACATACATGTCTGAATGTTTCCCATAAACAGACAATGAAAACAGCCATGTACACAACAAGCTGCCACTACAGAACACTCAAACCATAGAAATCTATAATACATTACACAGCGCTAGAAACACATCTAAATAAATGTATGAAAATAAAGCGTATTATCTGTAACAGATACTGCACACTGGACCACATAACAAGCTATTACAACTTTTATTAGAACTATATCATTATTTTTTATTGAACTTTAAAGGGAACATCTTTGATTTTAGGGAACTCCAGTTCTTTCTGGTTTGTTTACATTCCGAAATATGTGCTATTCAACCCACCTCCAACGCCATTGGTGTTATGCATACAAGACCACTTTGACCATCCATAAATTAAAGATTTTTTATTTTTTAACTGATTCTGCAAAAATATCTGTGCAGATATTTCTGCCCAGACGTTTATCGTACGACTGACATTTTTCCAGTATGGAATCGTGCACCCATCCATCCTCTCTATACACTGTTCTGAACAACTGATTTAAATGCTTTTTATTTAATAGTAATGGGCCACTGCTCACCTCACCCAGAGTGTGTAGCAGCTTTTTGCTTGATTCTCTTATTTTGACAGTTTTTCCTTAGATATGTAACTGCTTCACTCTCGTGTCTGTTATATGTGGTTTAACTTTGCCTTTCCACTTTCAAAGAATAGCAGGTACAGTACTGTAAGCAGAGATACTCAAATGTAGGGCAGTACAATTTCAAGGGGAACTGACATCACAAATGGAGCCAAATCTGAACAATTCATTAAATCCCATGTTTTCTCACTTAGGCAGCCCTTATTGTCTTATTTCAATATTTGTAGGTTTGCAGGTAATGCCACATACTAAATCTGTGTGTATAAGCACTGATAAAAGTCAGTTTTTCATGCCCACTTTAATACAGCTATACTGATCCATTCAAATATGACTTGGTTAGATACAATGTTGATCTTTAAGTGCATATAATGTAACTGTGTATGAGTAAGCATATATGTAAAAGCATCCCTCACCTCTGGTCTCACCCATGGCTGTATAAATGCTCCAAGTTCTACAGTGTAAAACTCTGAGATTGAGTGTGGTCCTCCTCCAGGCAGCGCACTCTTGAGCCAGAGGGGGGTACTGTGTGCCCACATGGGAAGTTTGGAGGGGAGGAGTTTGGGAGTGGGGGGTGTTGGCGGTCTTGGGCAGAGCAGCAGGGAGGAAACACGTTCCTGGATTCGATTCTGGGCAGTTTGAGGGTCCTGAATAAGTAGGAGTGAAGGGGAAGCAGCAGATGCACCCTTCCTCCTCCTCCCCCGAATCTTACCTGAAAGACAGTAGCAAGTTATGCACGTTAAAGTTTACATGCCTGGTTTATAATTGATCTATTACTAAAATTAGCCCCAAGGCTCAAATCATCAGTTAAACTGCAAAAGTCACAGAATCCTGCTTCTGAATCTATCTTTAATGGATAAGGTCTCTTATTCACTGGAAAGGCTGTCAATTTCTTGTCCTTTCTTCCTCACCTGATAGCTATAGGGTCCAGAGTTAACTTATGTTTATGAGTTTTTGAATTTATTAATCTATATATGAGTTTATCTTCACCAGAGGTTTTCATTTGTTGTGGGTGGTGGGGACAATCCTGCACATAGACAACTTAAGCAATGAAGCAACTTTTAAATTGTTTTTGATGAGTATAAAATAATGGGCCACATGTGCAAAGCCCTGAGTAAACTATGTTATAATTGTCTTTCCTGTGCTGATCAAGTGGGCCAATTAATATAGAACATGGTGCTATTTTGAACCACATTTGCTATTGTTTGATATTTACACTTTTGGCCTGCTCATAAATAAAAACAAAATTCTGCAAGCAAAGCTGACAGCTATAATGCTGTTTTGGCTTCGCAATAAAGACCTGCATAGCTAGATTTTTTAAATAAATGTAATGTGAACTAGTAAGGAGAAGAGATTTGCAATATTGAGACCTTTACATAATTACCCGCTCTAGGCTTCAACTGTAGCATAGGAGCTGCAGCTGTGGGAGGACTTGACAGCTGTGCCTGTATCTGCCTCTCGTCTTCAATTTTTCTCTCTCGTTCTTTCTCTTGCTCCAGCAGAGAACGAGACAAGGCCAGAGCCACCATCGTATCCTCATCCAAGCGTGGTGCTTTTTTTCTGGCTTTCTTCTTAGCTGGTATGCTGGACTCTGGTGGCCTCCTACTGCCCTCAGTCCGCTGCCTTAGAAGATGTTAAAGTTCAGAGACAATTCATATTTCCACAAATTTCCCTATATGCATATATAAGAGATTATGTAACTATGTGACTTTTTTTTTTATAACAAATGTGTTAAAGTCTAAAAACCCCCTATTTCTTAGCTACTTTAGAAATCCCGACCTGGCAAACTTTTAAAAAACTTTTTAAAGCAGTCGATAATTTTTACCACCAAAAAGTAGCCAACATTTATGTGAGTGATTATTATTTTTGTTTTACCTTTTTTTTCCAAGTAATGGGTAACACACGCAGAGCTGATAGTGGAAAAAAATTCCTAAGCCTGAACATTTTTCCATGCCCAGAAGGTGGTCAGGGGTGGGGGTGCTATGTATACGACACACTTTTAACACATAACTTGTTGGCCCCTGGGCCCAGATGTAAACAGCTTGTGTATAAACTTGACCATAATTATTTTCAAGTGGGGTCCAGGGGTATGCTCCCCTGGGAGAATTTTATTTTTCTTTTAAATAGTGCCTTAAATGGTTCTGGTTAATTTTGTGGAAATATATAGACAACATTCAGACATGAGATAAAAAAAAACCAATATAAGCCTGTACTACCACGTTTATACTTCTGCGTTTGTGTTAAACCGGGACAGCGGGAGTGTGTGGGAGGGAAAATGAGGCTCAGTGGACCAATCACAGCTGCTGTGGTGCGTGTCAGGCTGTGGTGTTTGGTCGGCAGCTATGCGACTTCAATCAATCAACTGGGCTTCAATCTGTTTGGCCAAGACCCAAGGCCCTCCCCGACCCTATTTCAGATTGGCTTATTGGTATTATTAGTAGGCCTATTGTTGGTGTGGTTGACAGTGAAAGAAGTGCCTCTCAGATCCAGAGATCTGTCAGATCACTAGGCGAACCTGACTTTTTTTTTTTTTTTTCGCAGCCACATCAGTACAATGGAGATCCAGCACGTTGCCCAAATGCTATCAACCCTGCACACGAGGTGAAGAGTCAAATAATTAAACCAGTATAAACCAGTACATGGCTCTATAAGGTGCATCCCCATAAAGTGGTTGCCATGCTTAAAATAGGTTTATCGAAAATTCCAGATCCTGTCTGTCGCAGCATAACTTCAACACTCACAGGAGAAAATGTCTGAATGCACCTTTAAATTTCAAGCATTGTCTACATTTTTTAATGGTTATATGTATACTGAGCTGCTTACAGGTGGTCAGATGCGTTGTCTCTCTCACTTTCGTCCGCCTGTCTCTGAAGAGCCTGTAGCAATTCGGCAGGAGATACACCCATGCTCGCAGAGCAGCGCTTCAAATGGGCAGAGCGACTCTTCTCAGACTTAAAGCTACGACCACAGATAGGGCACTCTGGCACTCGAGGTCGAGGAAGAGGACGAGGAAGAAGAGCTTCAGAGGCACTGTCCTCACTCTGATCTAGACACCTGAAACCAAGTAGATGAGAGCATGTATTAACCTAATGTGATACAGTTGTCATTAAAGCTGCATGACTTTTCATGAAAAACTGAGCAATTTGCCCGCAACAATTTAATAGAAATCACAGTCATGTTCATATGATTAGGCTATTCCAGTCCAGTGATTATTTTTCATGTTCATATCAGTCCTGTCCCCTGATAGTACAAGCGCAAGGAGCAATGGCAACACCCACAAAGAGCGTACAGTGTAGTATCCTACATCAACTTATTTCCAAAAGTTGATCCGTGTTTGTTTTTGGAGAAAAATAAATGTCTGTAAGAACAGCACAAATGCTCACAGGTCATCTACATGCTCTGCCAAATGCTCACTTCTGTTTACTCCCACTGTGCAATGCCCTCTGTTGATTCTAACCCTAACCTTCTGATTTTAAATAAAAGGATTCTGATGTGGCATTGTTAAGGTTGTATAACCAAATAGAAGGTATGCATCATATTTTGAGGCATTTATGAAAGTTACAAAAACTTTGGAATCTAGATGTCTGATATTAGATATATAACAATGTTCTGCTGCTCAAGTTAAAAATGTTTTTACTTGGTTGTAGCAAGGTTTCCATCCAATTTACATTTACACTGACTTTGTATAAGTGTACAAATATGTTTTAAAAGCATTTTGAGTATCATATCATTTTAATTAAATATTTAAACATTCTCCTGCCCTTTATTCAAAAGAAAAATAACATATAACATAAAATTATGTATTTTGGCAAATGAGATTAATTTATTCATCAGTGCATTTTTTATGAGCTGCATCAAGGAAAAAGCGCTGCAAAAGCATGTCCGTTCCTTTTTGGGGATAGTATTGTATTCAAAAACGTGTTTTGGTTTAGAATATTAAATTATGATGCTTCTAATGTTAGTGGCAATAACTGTAGCCTATTAATGCTTAATTTTTAGGTTACTTTTTTTTTTTTTTTATAAAATGAAAACTGTCATTTTTAATACTACACAACAACGTAAAATGGCAAAAGACTGGGATAAAGAATGTTTGGAGTTTAAATCATATCTTAGGGAAAAAAACTTAAATTATTTGTCCACCTAATACAAGAGAATACTTGAAACTTGTTCCTTTATAACTGAAGATAATTTTGTTAAAACCAAACAACAAGGACATTAATATTTTGGTTTTTGATGTTTTCATTTTGTTACACAAAATACATAAGTGGAAACCCAGCTACTAGCAGCTAGATACAGATGATGTAGAGGTATTTCAATACTATTAGTTAAAGCTGGGTGTAACACCTGTTGATGTGTTGGGTGCGAAGCTGAGGACTCATGGATGAAAGGTCTTTATGGCAGAGCTGGCAGAAGAACAGGTCTCCATCATCCATAGGCACCACGGTCTCAGCCTCACGGTCCAACTGCTGCTGCAGCCTCAAGGCCAGTACCTCATCACTTTCAGATTCCTCCATGGGCTCTGTTAGAGACAAATAAGTCCAAGGAATTCAAAAAGAAAGAAAAAAAAAATACAACATCCATGGAGATTGATGCTTGGTAAAAGCTCTAGAGCATGGTTTCTCAACCATTTTTCAATCACAGCACACTTTAAAAGTATGCAAAATTTAAGTCACCCCAATATAATATGTTATAATATTAATTCTTCAAATTAATAAAAATATTTTTCGGTGTTTTGTCATATCACCAAAAATATAGTTATCGCCAAAATACCCTGAAATATCACCCACCCCTAACACACACACACGAAATGCTAAGCTAGTAACTACTTTTTTTCTGTATGCTTCTAATCAATATAAATTACAGATAAAGACTGCAGTTGTAAAATATACATAAATTGTGACAAAATAATTCCAAACCTATGAACGGAAGAGGTTATCACCTTGTATTTGAGACGATGCTGTGTTACACTGGCCTTTTTCTTTCTCTTCATGGAAGAGTCGAGGAGGACTCTCTCTCTTAAAGCGCTCCATCCTGCGGAGCACATTCTCCTTCAGGCCCAAAGAGGAGGTTCCCTCTGTGTGGCAGTTAGCCTGTGTCTGAACAACCTTCTCACTCTGAGGCTGACTGTTTTTCTGATCCCTCCTTCTCCTAGAAGGAACTGCAGTCCTTTTCTTCTCATCTGATTCTTTCCTTTTTACTCTCTTCAGGAGTCGAGAGCAGAGGTCAGAGAATTCCTCGTCCGAATCATCCATGGCATGGCAACATCTAAAGAAAGGACTTGTTGCAGTCGTGTACTAAATTGACAAGGTTTTGCAGTATTTTGTTGCTGCAGATTTTAACTTGGAGCCCCTTTTCAGTCAGTTTGCATAGCTGCAGAAAATAAAGCATAGATCATGGTAAATAAGACATAATTACATTTATACCTGCTTCCTCCAGCAAGCCAAACAGAGAAATGTGAACATATTATAATATAGAAAATCAAATAACATGTCCTCTGACTAGGGGTGTTATATCTTTTGTATTTAAAATGCACAGAGGTTACATTCTGGTGCCTGAGACCCTGATGTAATTACAACAAGGCTAAAAATAAAATATATGTATATAGCGCTTTTTCTACACTTCTACACTTACATATTTCAAAACACAGGAGACAAAAACAGCTTCATATTCAAAAACATGACAGAACTTGTTACAAGGCTGGTATATGGTTGATGATTATAAACGAGAGAAATTGTTGATTTCAATTTAATATTTATATGTGGTTGTTTGGCATAACGTTAATTGCCACATTGTTTAATGTGGACTGGACAGCCCGAATAAACAGCTGGTGAATACGGAATAACGTAAATCGTTGTAGCTACCATTTAAAGTGTAAGAGGAATTTCGTGTAGGAAACTAGGAACCTCTATGTTGCACGAATGTAACCGCTGAACGTATTTTACGTTGACCCGATAAATCGACTGATTTAGAAAGAGACTGGCGAATATGTAGGCTAGTCTACTTCAGTTTGTTATTGTGTATACAAAAAGAACTCAAATATAGCTATATTTCCAAACACCCAATATATAACAGACCAGTAAACGCCGACACATTTACAATAAATTATGTCATTCGTATCGAATTACCTCCTATAAAACATATTATCATATAAAACAGTACGCTTAGTGGTTAGCTGATGTTTAAAATGCTTCACCTCAACCGCCTCGGCTCCTTGCTGTGACGTAGCAGCACCGCGGTGCATTTTGGGAATGGTAGTTCATGGCTTCGCAAAAAGATGAGATGGCAAAGCCTTTTT